>NW_027108636.1:138907-152066 GCF_000696795.3 Halyomorpha halys | reverse complement strand
TTTTTTTTTTAAACGTTTTGAAACAGCTATCATTTGTCATATCTTCTAACTATACTTGGCAGACTGTTCAATTTTGAATAATAATTATATGTATTTTTCATTAAATTATTCAAAAGTTGGGGTGAAATAACTTAATTTTTTTCCACTGGGCTCTTTAATACAATTCTCAGTCGATTCCTTAGCACTTATTAACTTTTTTCAGACTGTTCATTACTGAATTGTATAACAATTTGAAATGATGACTTATCCTACTTTTATCACTATCCCTAGATAGTAGGTACTAATCTACTTTCGAAAACTCATTATTTTAACGAAATACTATGATTCCAACTTGTTAGATACATGACTTATTTCGGCCACTCTCTAACTTAAAACTATTTTTAACATGCTTAGAAATATTTTTTCGTAATTACTATTTAAGTAAAATCACAAAGACGCGACATTTAGTATCCATTAACTATTATTCTCTTAAAACTATTAAAAATAAATAAGGATAATAGTTTTATAAATTGAAACTGTCAGGTTCGTTCAAAAGACTTATTTTCCTTTTAAAATAATTGAAAATACTAAAAAAAGAGGTATATGTTTTTGACGTTGACGCGTATTAGTATTGCATAAAAGGAATTCTGGAAGCTATTTTGATATGTCAATATTCGGTACCATCGACAGCTGGTACCAACTACCTGTCACTTTTCAATATATAAATATAGGGATCAGTTCTCAACGTTACAAACTTTCTTTTACTGGATTAAAATTACTATATTACATTATAATATAATTAAATAATAAGATAATATTCAATTAAACGTAAAAGAGCTATTTACGTCCAATAGTAGTAATTTACCTTTGTAGGAATAGTAGTTTTCATGAAATTTGCTAAATTAAATTGATTTATAGTTGTTCGGACCATAAGTTTGATTTATGAAAAACTATTTCAGAAACTATTGAACATATAGATGTCAGCCAGCTCTCAAATTAAAGCTAGTTAAATTTACTACAAAATAGTTGATGCAGGAGTAGTAGTTTTTATGATATTTGACGAAATAAACTCACAAAATGTTAATTTCTAGTTGTTCGTATAAAATTTTGTATTTTTGAATAAATATATCTCTAGATCTATAAGAAGCACATATGTCTGCCAACACTCAAAATAAAGGAAATTTAATTTTCTATAAAGTAGTTTATGACACTTATCTTCGTAGGTGTAGTAGTTTTTATGATATCCACATATGAATATAAAATTTGGCAAATGAAAATTTGTGGGAACACCTATAAATCAATTTATTTTAGCAAATTTCATGTAAACTATTACTCCTACGAAGATAAACATCATAAACTACTTTATATCTCATTAAACTAGCTTTTATTTGAGTGCTAATAGACATCTGTACGTCAAATGGTTTTTGAGATATAAATTTTTCAAAATAAATTCACTAACCACTGATCTTTCAGTACGTCCCATACAACATTTTTATGAAATGTTGCTTTTTAAAAAGCTATATCTCGAAAACTATTAAACGTAAATAACTCTATTAGAGCTTATATTTTAGAAAATTTACTCTTCTTAAAATGACGTTCTCTTTGGTTGTTGCTACTTTTTAAGATATAGAGCTCCAAATGAAAAAGTTTTTTTTTTTATCGCAGATTTTATTCCCCATACCTATACTTGGCAAACTCATCAATTTTGACTAGTAATTATACATAGTTTTCATTAAAGTAATCAGAAATTAGGGTGAGATAACAGCTTTTTTTCTCAAGTGAACCTCTTGCTGAGACTGGTCAATCAATATCTCACGATCTGGAAACCTCTACACAACAATGAATGCCAGTATAGTATGCAAGAGACCACGTTAGGAGGCAAAAACTAGGTGCACAGACAGAATCAACAAATATGCGAAAGAGCTGCATGTAGAAAACTGGAAAGGAGTAGCCCAAGATAGGCAAGCGTGGAGAAGGCTAGTTCGGGCGGCCTAAGATCTACAAAGTCTGTAGAACCAAACGAAAAAAAATACAAACACATTTATCCTAAAATATTTGTACTCGAATTTAAACTAATCTTGACATATTCATTAAACTTTATTAAAAAATAGAGTTGTAATTTAAGAGATACATTTCTCTGAATGTCTTTATAGATCTTTATGTATCTCTAAAGAGATACATTCTCTTTAGTATTATTAAACAGCCAAAGTGAAAATATTTCAAAATCTATTTTGGTCTCAGACATGCCCTACGTCAAGTATACAGTACTGATATCTCATAAATCGAATTTCCTCTGGCATTTGAGGAAACAAACGATAGTAACGAAGATATTTCTGAAATTGTTACGATTCTCAGTAGGGAGATAATGTTTAGAGATGGAACTGACGTCAACACTCCGAAAAGGGTTCTAGGTATTTTATCTGTATTTAACGCATTAGTATACTCTCCACCCTCCCCTCCCCCCCTCCCCATTTTCCTCTTTTAAATGTATGAATAATTTCTCTTTTCATGGTATAATATTTTAAACCCTCAAGCCACTCTACGTTTCAGACATGTTCATTATTCTTCGTGCTTTGACTCACTCACTCAAGAAATTAAGATTTAGTGCGGAAGAGGTTCGAGAAAAAAACCGAAACGAATTCCGGGAGATTTTTCCTTCTTTTATATTCTCACTCTTTAACATGTCGCACTAAATCTTTTTATTATGACTAGTGATTATTTTATTTTTCTTCATGTACATAGTTTGATTATGTTCATATTATTTATTAAAAAAAAAAAATCTATACAGCTACAACCGATGAAGGGTTAATGTACTGCACCTTTGTAAGGAAGTACTGTTACTAGACGAACGGTTGTACAAGGAGTTGATTTGGTAAGAATCACAAGAAGAGGTTTTTACTAAGTTAAGGGTACCCTACTTATGAGGACTGGTGGACCCCAGAAGGGCTCCAGAACCCAAAGGGTTGATTCAGGGCTACAGTATAACAGAAAATAATTTTCTGCCTAGCCGGATTCGAACCCGAGTCCTTGGAGTTAGTAGCGTCGTGCCTTACCGCAGTGCCACTGCGCTTCCTTATACTTCTGTTTATATATATATTTAGAGAGAGATCTTATTTATTTGTATGTAGATTATTTTTTATTTATTTTTATTTTTTTAATGTTATTATCAATGTGATCAGTTATCACTATTACTCATTGCCGCAGATTGTAATGTTTATCAATAAATTCTTTCTATTAAAAAAAAAAAAAAATATTTTTACTATCACAGTTCGTTGTCTATTACAATCTTTAAGAACTTGTCGTTTCCAAAACTAAATATAGAACTTAACTTTTGATTATTTCGCCTTAACATATTTGTCAACGTAACGTCTAATTTTGCTTTCTTTTTTTTTTTTTTTTTTTTATTATCATTTTTTGCAGTTAGCAGAGTTGGGCAAAAAAATTTTTTTTCATTAATTTATTTATTGATATTTACAACTGTATTAAAATATATACAAGTAAATTTGATGTTAGTTATTCAGTGGCACAGACGTGTGGAGAATCTATTCATTGGTAGAACTCCAATAGCATTTCTAAAGGAGAAGGTCACGAGACCATCTTCTGTTCAGAATCCTAGGAGGATTATCAGGTAATGAAGCAGAAGCCAGGTCAGAAACAAATGGGTTTGGGTGGTTGGGAAGTTTATCATAGAAAAATTGGTATCTGTTTTTGGCTAAATCAGCTACATATGGAACATTGAGGTCCTGATGGATGAATTGATTTGTGAAAAAGTTAGGAGCATTAAGGATTTTGGATTGTAAGGACTGGATACGAGGGAAATTCGATGGTTTAGTGGAGCCCCAAAGCTTCAGTGACGTTTTTACATGAGAAGGTCTCGTGGCCATCTTATTTTTAGGCGCCTCGGATGGTTGTCAGGAATGGAAGAGGAAGCAATGTTAGAAACTGGTGGGTTTAGGTGGCTATGGAGTTTATAATGGAAGAAATTGTATCTGATTCGGGCTAGTTTGGTTAAATTTGGAACATTAAGACCTTTATGGATGAGCTTATTTGTAACGTAATAGATGCATCAAGGATTTTACATAGGATTTTGTATTGTAATGACTGGATACGAGAGGAATTCGAAGGTTTAGTGGAGCCCTAAAGCTCAACTCCATATTTCCTGATAGGCCTTGTTATAGTTATGTTGATCAGTCTTTTGTAATGGATTAGAAGTTTAGGGCGTTTGTCTAGTAAATACTGTAATAATCGTAATCAACGAGCAGTTTACTTTCTTTTCAGTCTTGTGGGAATTCCAAGTCCTAGGTAATTCATAAATAATGTTCAACAAGAATAAGTGGGGTATTATTAAATAAAACAGGAACTCATGGGTTTACGACGAAGGGTAAATGTGATTTGGTGGGATTTGTTGAAAATTCTCCAGTTTTGACATCTTTCTTCAAGGGCGGTTATGTGGGATGGAAGGGTTTGGGATACAATGAAAGGATCATTATGGGAAAAAAGGAATTACAACTACAATTCCTTGAAAATTATTGTAATTTGGAATTGCAGAAATGGAATTAGAGTTGTGAACAATTGTAATTGTATTTGAAATCACTTCAGGGCCTACTATATACAAGTTATGCCTATGTAATTGCAATTAAAAAATGTATTCTTATAGAATTGTTATTTTTCTCCCAAAATCTCAATTTGTTATATGTAATTTCATGTAATTCTAATTACTTTTGACCAAAAACAAAAATCAATTTTAAAATGGCTTCAAAATATGAAAATTAATCCATTCTACGATCTCGCCTTTGTGTATCGATTATTTTAAACATATTTAGGTCCTTTTAAATGTTTTCGGAGGTGCTAAAAATGAAAATAAATTCGAGTTTACGATCGGGCCGATGCATATCGATTCATCTTTGATATTTCATGTTGGGATCTCCTTATATGTTTTCAAAGGTATTGAGAATGAATTTTTTAATTTATTTATTTTTTGAAAATTACAACTGTATAAAAAAAAATGCAATGAGTAAATTCGATAAATTTTTCTGAACATATGATAATATTGGGAAGGAACCACTCGATGGTGCTTTAATTATTGCTTTAAATTAGAAGATCTCGTCGCCATCTTCTTTTCAGACGCTGCGGAAGATTATCAGGGATTTTTAAGAATGAGAGGTTAAGAACTAATGCGTTTGGGTGGGTGAGGATTTTGGAATAAAAGGAGGTATATCTATTTCGGGCTAAATTTGCAACGATTGGGATGTTGAGGTCTTCACGGGTTGAGTCTTCATGAGTTTATTTGTGACGTAATAAGCAGCAGCAAGTATTTTACGGAGGATTTTGGATTGTAAGGATTGGATATGGGAGGAATGTGATGGTTTGGTGGAGTCAGTCCCAAAGCTCAATTCAGTCCAAATAGGTCTTATTATCATCGTGTATAAGAGTTTTTTGTAGTAAATGTTTAGAGAGTTTGTCTAGTAGATGGAATCTTCGAGTAGTCTTGTCTTTTCAGTCTAGTATGGGGTTTCGAAGTAAGTCTTTTGTCCGTATGAATGTTATATGTGACTGCAGAGTTAGTCATGAAGTAGTAGGGTCATTGTTTACAGACAGTACTAATGTCATCAGCGTATGTTACTAAGACTGTGTTAGGGTCATGTTAAATTTAAAAAATGTTTAGCTTAATGTTGTTCAAAATGTTTTTACTATAATCTGATTGGTAAATATTTATTCATAAAAGTTCTACTTTTTGCATAATACACAATCGTCTTGCCAATATGTTTACATTCCAATGGATGGTAGTCACCATTAGAAGGAAGATGTTCTCATATGGCTGGACAAACAGTAGCTTGCTTGTTCCTTCATAGCCGAATCGATCAGCCAAGTAAGGTCACACCTCCCTCCTTATATCTTAAGGAGGATTAATTAAGAAATATTTATTCAAAATTTGTGACGTCTCTGAGGATTATCAGGGATTATTAAGGACGAGAGATTAAGAACTAATAGGTTTGGGTGGGTAAAGATTTTGGAATAAAAGGAGGTATATCTATTTCGGGCCAAACCTGGAACGAGGATTTTGAATTGTAGAGTGAATTTTTATATTGTAGAGTCAATATTGAAAATTTTTTCGAGTTAGTTCTTGTGGTTATTACAGTTACTAGTTAATTTTTGCTGCTTAGTTCTAGTGGTTAATATTTTTTTTAGTTATGTAGAAAACTAAGTTACAAAACAATTGGTATATCAATGAGAACAATAAAATCTGAAAAACAATAAAAGTTCCCTAGAGTATAGTTGTTTGTATAGAATGAATCTGATGAACCTCACCTGAGGTGGCTCAGTAGTAAGGCACTTTAATAATTATTTATTCTGTTACTGTAGGCGCGAGTCAATCTGTGGGTTAGAGAATCCTCTGGGGTCCACCAAGCCTTATAAATTGGTTATCCTTAAGTGGGGAAAAAACTAGCGGTCAAGCTCATTCTGACCCAATCATCTCCTTGCACAACCATTTGTCTAGTAACAGTACTTCCTTACAAATTATTGACCTTTCAGGGGCTGTAGCGGGACAATTTTTTTTTCTTTGTATATCAAATATATGATAATGTTATGTAAAGTAGTGGCCTTTTTACAAATTAAAATGCTACATCTAAAACATTTTTTGTTTATTTGAAAATTTAAATGTTCTGTCAAATGGGCGTTACAAATTAATATTTCCAGTTAATCATTCGACATGATATGTTCCCATAATAATTTTTCAGAAGAGAATATATTTAATTTTAATAGAAAACTTCACAAATCTAGATAGGTTAATTAAATAATCGGTTATATGCATAATTACCTATATTTGAAGGTAACTAAATGAAATAACATTCAGTTATACATATGACGAATTTAATGTGACAGCTTATATTAATATGACAGTTACTGTCAATTATCACACTAAACGTGATAGGATAACGGTACTGCCACGACACCGAACATCATTGTTTACATGAATATGCTCTATCAATTTACATGAGCCATGAACTCCATAATAGCACTCCTGCCATTTCCAGACAGACGTTACTCCACCATAACTAGCGTCTCCGACGAGTGGCTATCTTGGGATAGGACACGCTGGAGGCTCACGACCTGGAATTCCATGTCATCTTTCTTCACCGCGCACCTTGGAGGAGTCTTTGTTCGACCATACAGGGTACCGTTGTGACACCCAACCTAGCTTGCACCTTATACCTTGCACATTTATACTCTTTTTCTGCGTTTTTTCTGACGATTAAAGCATGGATGGATATATTTTATTTATCCAGTAATGAAAAAAAGTAGTACAATACAAGGTGGTTATATGGAATCCAATTTTTTTCCTTTATTCAAATCTGGAGTATTTAAATTCTGAACCTGAAGTATGAAATTTTCCAAAGTGTTTTCTTCATTGGTTATAGTTTTCCCCCATTGTGTACAAATCTACTGTTTAATTTTTTTTTTAACTTTTTTTTTTGTTTAAATAAAATAAATTTTATCCAATTTTAGTTCCAAAACAATCTATATTTCAATGATTGTTTGAGAGTGGTTTATTTCATTATTAACACATACAATTTTGATCCAAATATACAATCAACTTTTATTTTCAAAAATTTCCAACGTTTTGGCCCTCAGGCCATTTTCAAGGAAACAACGTTTTAAATTTGAGATATAAAAAGTTATATATGACATGGGAAATTAGCTTGCAGAAAAGATTTTAAAGAACACGGCATCAATATTTAAAGTTAAAAATACCCTGAGGGCCGAAACGTGATTTTCTGAAAATAAAAGATGAGAGTGTATTTGGATCAAAATTGTGTTAATAATGAAATCTATATTTCTTTATAAGTCTGACGATTCGGCCTCAAGGACAATCTATCACAAGCAGCTTTTGTTATACATACGATTTTTAACAATTTTAAACAAACAACAATATTATTAATAAATTGTATGCATTATTAATAAAATAAACTGTATGCAGGCTATTCTGCCCATGTCATTAATTTCAGTCAATAAAACATTTGGAAATTATATAAATATATATATATATATTTAAGCAATCTTAAGCTTATGTCTAGCTACCTAATTTGTCAATTACCTATTAAATAAAAAACTGAAACTTTTAATCACTGTTAATTTACACTATTATAATTTATCACAACGATATTTGTAACCTTCGCCACACTCAGGTCCGGCATTTATTTCAACTATATTTTGGTTAAAGTTCCTTTTTATTTTATTATTACAATTCATATCAAGGTTAATTATATTTATCAAAATTATTTTTACTTAAAATCTTTGCATTGTGTAATTGTTTAGGTTCAGATTTCTTATGTCTGTTTTAAAATTCGCTGTATAATTAATGTTTTCTGATAAATAAATGGACTCAGTATTTTTCTTTTAAATGTATTATTTTCTTTATGTAAAATTGTTTTATTGTCAAAATCGAATGCGTGCTGGTTTTTGACTGCATATGGTATCCCAATAATCTGTTTTATTGAGATCCTTCTCATTATATAAAACATTTTATGGATTTAATTATATAAAGGAATTAACTGAAGATATGTAGAAATTT
This sequence comes from Halyomorpha halys, assembly GCF_000696795.3. Lineage (NCBI taxonomy): Eukaryota > Metazoa > Arthropoda > Insecta > Hemiptera > Pentatomidae > Halyomorpha > Halyomorpha halys. Next base: position 143,512 of record NW_027108636.1, on the reverse strand, counting down.
TTTAAAGATTATGATGTAAATAAATACTCCTTGAGTTATAGACCTAACTATAAAATTTAAAAATGTCGGACTTGTAAAGAAATATAGATTGTTTTGAGACTAAAATTGGATAAAATTTATTATATTTAAACTATATATCGGTCAATAATGACCGTCTCAAGAAAGTGTAAATATTATATATTTTTCTTTAAAGTTATTATTTAAATATTATTGCTATTTATTATTTTTCATATCATATCATAAATTCTTATATTCTTCTATGAACGTAGTTTATAGACATTGCGAGTTACAATTACAACTTTGAAAGCATTATAAATTATAAATACCAGTCCCACAGTAAGCAGTACTGTAAATACGTCATTGTTTTTCTGATAATTGATCACAAATTTTATATTTGTGACGTAACAGGAGTTAGGAAAACAATTAAAAATATGTAGAAAAGGTTTATTTGAACAAAAATATTATGCATATTTGATGTCATCTACCTGTTTATATTTCAGTGAAATGAGTCCCGAACTGGATAATGGGCAAAAAAACCCGAAACGTTGTTGAGATGTAAGATTAATGAAGAAGTGTTAAAAGGGTTTACATTCCTGAAAAAAAATAAAATAATAAATAAATGAGGAGAAGATAGTCGTAGGTGATCAGTGAAGAACACAAATGAGTAAAAACTTACTTTTCAGTGCTTACGTTTCGGGCCGAATTTCAGGCCTTCATCAGTGCTAAGAACAAAAAACAAGATAACAACTATAATGAATAAAAGAAATTACAGGATGATTTGAAAATAACCAAAATATATATCGTATGAATAGTGTTGAAATAATTGTATAGTTGAACTCAATACACCCCTTAAATTACAAATATTAGAAAAATGGCAGGCCAAGTGGGATGAAAGCTCTTCTCCGAGTAAATTAAAAGAAATAAAACGATCAGTAAAACCATGGTCGACATCCTACCGCAACAGCCGCAGGGAGGAGGTTGCTCTGGCCCGCTTGAGAATAGGTCATACTCTCCTCACGCACTCTCACCTGATCAGAAAACAGCCACCTCCAACGTGCAAATATTCTCAGTCCATTCTTACGATTAGACATATTTTTGAAGAGTGTACTCACTATTTGCCAACAATAAACAGGATAGGACTGACCCCAAATTTATCCGAAGCTCTCACAGATGAGGAAGCTAAACTTACACGAGTGTTTGAATTTTTAAAAGCACATCGCCTTCTTTATAAATTACAACTCCTCTTCGATTTTTATTTTTTTATTGTTTTTTACTTATTTTATTTTTTTTATTTTTTTTTTACTTTTATCATGCCATAGGCGTTGATGACCAGAGGGTTTTACGCCTTTAAGCAACAATCAACAACAACTTGTATAGTTGTTGACTCTTGAAAGATATATGTAGCCAATTTCATTGGGCACTACAAATGAAATAAATAGACTTCATCAAGAAATAAAATTCCAATTAAAGGATAATAATTCCATTATATTACCAGCAGTTAATGGAGCAGTAACTTGTAACTTGGGAAACCTAACCTCATCCCGAAGACTGAAGCCCAGGCTGCTGGAGGAGATCCTGTTATAAATTCTATATTTCTATGTCATTGACATTAATACTATTTTATTTTATTTTTCTCTTCGTCTTTTTCTCAAATTAATTTTTTATTCCAATATTGGCGAGATTTTTCAGTGTTTTCCTGTATATGCCTCTATCTAGACTCTATCCTGTATGTGCCTCTATCTAGACTCTATCCTGTATGTGTCTCCATCTAGACAGTCAGTATCCGAAATTTTAAGGTTCTTTAATTCTTCTCTTTGTTGCCTCGTATATCCTTCTAGGCTTTTGTAGCTAAAAATTTTGTTAAAGATCTTTCTGTTCAATCTTTCCCCCTTCATATTTTCATGTGCCCATATAACATCTGCCTTCTGATTCTTGTCTCGGTTTTCAGCTCTTTGATTTTTCGGCAGATCTCTGCGTTAGATCCTTCTTGTGTTTTCCTGGACCCAAATATTTTATTCAAGATCCTTCTTTTTATTCTTAGTAGCTTTTCCAAGTTGGGTAGGCACCGTATAAAATCACAGGCCTTATTACAACATTGTAATGCCTTAACTTTTCATTGGAGGAGAGGTTCTTCTTATTGTAAATTTTTTCGTTTTTTAAAGCTTAAATTTTCTAATTTTGTGATTTTCTCTCGGATGCTCTCTTTCTCAAAACCGTTGTAACATATCATCCTCCCCCAATACTTAAATTATCTGGGCACTTTTATTTTTCCATATTTAGTGTTTTATTTATGCATTTTTTTGTTTTAAATTCCTGGTAATTATTAACAATTTTTCAATATTTATAGTGTTTTAAAAAATTAAGGGTCTCTTTTGCACAAGACTACCCCCATAATAAATTGTTAAAAAATAAAAATGTCCAACTGTTATAATAACCATGTAAGCCCCACCAGGCCGATCTGGTATTCAATAACAAAAAAATTATTAATTATTATTATTAATTAACTCTAAATATGCTTGAATTTTTTTTTTTAATATTAACTTTTATTATAAAAATAAATAAAATCTCTCTTGAAATATATTCAAACGGAAGGACAAAGAAAATGAACATAATCAAACTATGTGCATGAAAAATTAATAAATAAAATAATCAGGTGTAGATAATTGACCGTAGATTAATGATTGGAGAAGTTTGTCGGGGGGTGCGGTCAGCAAAGAACAACATAAATAAACAAAACCATATTTATTTACTTTATGCCGACGTTTCGACCTGAGTTTCAGGTCTTCATCAGGGCTGTAGAACAAAAGAGATAACAACAACATTTAGAGTAACAAACAATTGAAAAACATACTATTCCTTTTCAATTGTATGTTACTCTAAATGTTGTTGTTATCTCTTTTGTTCTATAGCCCTGATGAAGACCTGAGTTTCAGGTCGATACGTCGGCATAAAATAAGTAAATATGGTTTTGTTTATTTATGTTGTTCTTTGCTGACCGCACCCCCGACAAACTTCTCAAATAATTAATAAATAAAATAAAATTATCTCTAGTCACATTTACACTATTATATACAATATTTATACAATCCCACTCTATCTCCCACGTGTGAGGGGTAGAGCAGAGCTCATAAAATCCCAGCTCTCGCCGCTTAACACAAATAAGCCTGAAAAGTAGGAACTTCACTATTTCCAGTTTATGCCACAGTTCATTTCATTCAAGAACAAAAATTTATTATTTTTCATTTATGGCTCAACATCTTTATAGCTAGCTACCCCACGAAGAAAGTTATTACAGTGGATTCAATTTGCTAAAATGTGAGCTCTGAGAATGCCCTTTCCGACCTATAGTTTCCAAGATAAATTTTTTTTCAAAAATCAACAAACTAACCATGAAATCAGCATTTTGTGAACATGTTTTGGCGAACACCATGAAAACTAATACTCCTACGAAGATGATCATTGTGAAATACTTTATTGCGTGTTTAAACACTTTCAATTTGAGTGGTCACAGACATATGTAATGTCATAAATAAAATTTCATATGAAGTTTTAGTTTTCACTGAAAGTTATTTAGTCAAACAACTTTTTCTAGTTCTCATTTTCTCCCACAACTTATCAAATTTTCAATCCTGAAGCTGAATAATTCTGAGTTTTGTAAAGAAATGAGGTCAGAAAATGCGTTTTTGTCCTGAGAATCATTTTAAAAAGTTTTACTTTTAGGGAATCGTAATGATGAGAAGATAATTGACCGCGGATGATATAGATGAGGAGAAGATGGTTGGGGGAGCGGTCAGGATATAACACAAATGAAAGAACTTATTTAATAGTGCCAACGTTTCGGCCAGAATTTCTAACCTTCTTCAGGGCTGCTAGTAGAAATCGTTAAGTGCCACTCGGCTTTGCGATTTCCTACTTGCAGACGTTGGCACTATTTAATAAGTTAATTCAACTTATTTGTGGGGCCGCCCATAGCTCCGTGGTTAAGACACAGTCTTACCAATTTGATGTTTATTGGCGGTGCCGGTTCGAATCCGGCTTTTTTCATTGCGTGGCGGTCCCACAAAATGAAGAACTTTAACCCCCAACCATGGTTAGGCAGTATAGGACTCCAATGTGTCTTGGCCGAAAAAAAACAAAAAAAAAAAACTTATTTGTGTTATATTCCTCCCCCCCCCCCCCAACCACCTTCTAAAATCTGAAAAAATAGGAAATCTTTTGGCGATAAGTATGGTAACTAAGGTGAGTGTGGAAAGACTTCGAAACACTGATTGTTAAGTTTCTTCATTGTCCGTCATGAAAGATGAGATCTGGCGTTATCGTATAAGAGATTATTGTCCTTTCTATTTACCAATGCAGTTTGTTTTCGATGAACTATATCAATATCACTGCACTACTATGTGGGTGTGATGGTTTCATCAAAAAGTAAGAAGGAGAAATAAATTATTCCTGACCAATTATTGGTAATTGACCAACACGCAGAAACTTATAATTTTTTTTGAAAGATCACTGATTGACCGTGTGTGATAATAAAAGCGGTTCGGGTGCGGTCAAAGAAAAACTCAAATAGTAATTGAATAAATAATTTAATAATTATAATAGTATTTT
>NW_027108636.1:134856-138589 GCF_000696795.3 Halyomorpha halys | reverse complement strand
TTATTTGTAAATGCAACTGGTGATTATTTTATTTTTTTTTTTTATAATTATTACTATTATTTTATAGATTATATAACGACATATGTGCCTCGAATGGTTCTTGAGATATAGATTTCTCAAAATAAATTCACTAACTACTGATTTTACAGTCCATTTTGTATGAAATGTTGCTTTTTAAAAAGCTTTATCTCAGGAACTATTGAACGTAAATATCTGCATTAGGGCTTATATTTTAGCAAATCTACTCTACTTAAATGATGTTCTCTTAGGTTTTCTAGTGTTATTGGTGCTTTTAAAAAATCAGATGAAATGACTTTCTTTTTCTTCTGCATTCTTTTTTTTCGCCCAAGACTCCCATTGGAGTCCTATACTGCCTAACCATGGTTGGGGGTCAAAGTTCTTCATTTTGTGGGACCGCCACTCAATGAAAAAGTCAACGTCCCAGGCTGGGTTCGAACCGGCACCGCCAATAGACATCAAATTGATAAGACTGTGTCTTAACCACTGAGCCTTTTTTCTCTTCTTGTGCTCTTGTACTATTAGGTACATGAGGTTCCCATTTACTAATGGCCACTAAATGTTAAGTAACATCACATGTATTTATTAGTGCTGCAAGTCCTTTAACTGTTCGGTAAGTGTTTTCTCTTTAAGTGAGCTTTAGTTGATCGTCGTCAATCTTGGCTTCCCCTGTGTTGGTACACCAAATCTCTGTTACCAAATAATACATATTTCGAAAAACAGTACAAGAATTTATTGCCACAGTGAATAATATAGAAATAACTAAATTTCGTCATAATAAAAATTATTATACGTTCTGAATCTAATGAGGATTGATTACTATTCAACGGAGATTGGCAAGTAAAAGTTTAATTATGCGCGTCAGGTTTGTTATTCAAATTTTACATTCTTCCTCAAGGACACAATTGTATTGTGGAATAAATGTAATATGATTATGTAAAATAAATAATTGTGTATTATCTCCCGAACTATGGGATTTTCTCTAAAGCAGTTTAAACGGTAATCCAGTTCAATCGAGTACGTTTCGGTTCAGACTGACTTGTCGGGAAATAAAGTGAGTCAGACTTTAGTAAGTCGATAGAGGTTTCGCACGGCATCGCGTGATCTTAGCCTACTCGACCGCTATGAGTAATGACAGATCGATATGGCTGATCTAGATACATAATTTTTACAAGTGCAAATTCATATAAATTTTTTCTTCCTAAGTAAGAAAAGTAATCATATATCTGCTCTATTGACAAAACGTAATTTTTTATTACTTCAATGGAAACTATATATAATTACTAGCCAAAATTGATGAGTCTGCCAAGTATGGGTAGGGGGAATAAAAAATGGTAACTGTTAAAAAAAAATTTTTTTTCTTTCGGAGCTCCGTATCTTTAAAATTATCAATAACACTAGAAAACCTTATAGAACATCATTTAAAGTAGAGTAAATTTGCTAAAATATTCCTAACAGAGCTATTTATGTTTAATATTTCTCCAGATATAGCTTTATAAAAAGCAACATTTCATAAAAAATGCACTGAAAAATTAGCAGTTTGTGAATTTATTTTGATAAATCTATATCTCAAAAACCATTTGACGTACAGATGTCTATTAGCAATAAAATTAAAGTCAGTTCAAATCACTATATATTTCTTTATAACGTTTATCTTCGTATGAGTAGTAGTTTTTTATATTTGCTCAAATAAATTAATTTATAGTAGTAGTTTGGACCAAATGTCATGTGCCAAATTTATATTCATGTGCGAATATCATAAAAACTACGATTCTTACGAAGATACGTGTAAAAAACTACTTTATAAAAAGTTAAATTGCCTTTATTTTGAGTGCTGACAGACATATGTATGTCTTGTGGTTTCTAGGATATATTTTTAAATCAAAACTTTCATCCGAACAACTAGAAATTAACATTTTGTAAATGTATTTTGTCAAATATCATTAAAAATACGACTATTCCTACTAAGGTAAAAGTCATAAACTACTTTATAGTACATTAAACTAACTTTAATTTGAGTGCTAATAGACATCTGTACGTCAAGTTTCAACTCGTACGTGGTTTCTAAGGTATAGATTTCTCAAAATAAATTCACTTACTACTGATTTTTCAGTACATTTTTTATGAGAAGTTATTCAAAAAGCTATATCTCGCGAAGTGTTGCATGTAAATAGCTCTGTTAGGGCTTATATTTCAGCAAATTTACTCTACTTTAAATTTTGTTCTCTTAGGTTTTCTAGTGTTGCAGGTAGTTTTAAAGATATAGAGCTCCGAATGAAAAATTCATTTTTACCACGTCTCGAAACATCCGCCATTTTTTATTCCCCCTACTTATACTTGGCTGACTCATCAATTTAGACTAGTAATTACATATAGTTTTCATTAAAGTAATCAAAACTGGGGGTGAAATAGCTGCCTTTTTTTCTTCCCGGCTCTAGTAATAAATGTAGAGAGATATAAATAGTTGCAGTTAAATTATCGGAAGTTAGTAAAGTAAAAATATAATATTCATATATCTGACCTATTGACAAAACGTGGACTTGGAGTTGTTGTAGGTATTTAGGTGCTCAAACCATTTTGGTTATATTCTCCCAAACCTAATATTGAAATAACAATTTATGTTTTCTTTGAACTAAAGGTTTTAATTACTTTTTGTTACATTCGATATTCCATTATGGCCTCGAAATTGAATGAACTCGGTACCGTATAGCTGGGGTTATCTTCTTACTCAATTCGAATTCATATCACTGAATAATTTGCATCATAGAACTTGAATATTGGTTAAGCTAAATGCTCAAAAATCTTTACACATAGCCTAAACACATTACACCATATGTGACTAGGACATAATTTGATTAAAATTGTCCTTAAAATCTGAATATAACTTATTTTTTTAGGGGTATTCATGTGTTAAATTTAAAATGTTAAATGCATAAGAGCTCCTAGCGGATTTTCTGAGCAACTTGCTTTATCAACCTTTATAAACTTTTCCTTCCTAAACTTCATTTTATTGTTTACTTCTAAGTTTTCATTAAAGTAATTTATTTCAACATGCCTAAATTGAGTTAAAAGTAGTAGTTGTGGAAGTTTGGCCACTGAGTGTCTTTCTTGTTGATATTCTACCTTGTGAGGAAGGGAATCAAGATGAGCTAATTGACAACTGTCATTACATTATTATTATTGCCATCTATTGCTTTATTAGTTTTAAAAACATCCAAAACACAAACTAAGAGCAAGAAATATGTTGCTTGTTACTATGACAACAATAGAAATGGTGACGAGCTTAGTTGTTGAGTCACGACATTCTCCAATTAACAGTGCTAGTAAAAAAAACTCTCTTGCTATATGTTATATCGTTTTAAAAATCTAATATAAGGAAATATTACTCCATTTAACTTGAGTTTTCCCATTCAACACGCTTTAACAGGTTAAACTAAAGATCATGAATAGCCCTATAGTAGGAAGATAGTCCGGGTGGCGGTCAATAAAGGTACTAAATAGTAGAAAAAACTATTAAATACACTATTATTATATATTGTTTACTTGCTATGGCTACATGTAAGATTTTTTTTTTAAATTTATTTAATGTAATTTACAACTGTACAGTATAATACAATAGGTAAATATGTTGTATGTTTCATATACACTTGAAAATCTTGGGAAGGAACCACCCATTGGTGGTACTTCAAACATTAATTTAAATTAGAAGGTCCCG
>NW_027108636.1:133439-134806 GCF_000696795.3 Halyomorpha halys | reverse complement strand
TCATATACACTTGAAAATCTTGGGAAGGAACCACCCATTGGTGGTACTTCAAACATTAATTTAAATTAGAAGGTCCCGTGGCCATCTTCTTTTTAGACGCCTCGGAGGATTATCAGGGATTGTTAAGGATGAAAGATTAAGAATTAATGGGTTAGAATGGTTAAGGAGTTTGGAATGAAAATACGCATTTCTGTTTTGGGTCAAATCTGCAACGAATGGGATGTTAAGGTCTTTGTGAATGAATTTATTTGTAACGTAGCATCAAGGATTTTACATAGGATTTTGGATTGTAATTATTGGATGCGGGCGGAATTTGATGGTTTGGTAGAGCCTCAGAGCCCAATTCCATATGTCCAAATTGGTCTGATTATCGTAGTGTATACTAATTTTTTGTAGTGAATGGGAAGTTTAGAGCGTTTGTCAAGTAAGTGTTCTAGCAATCGGAATCTACTAGCAGTTTTTTGTCGTTTCAGTCTTGTGTGTGGATTCCAAGTAAGTATCTTGTCAAGATGGAGTCCTTAGTATCGAATCCATGTAATTTAAAAAAAAAAAAAAATTGTGATTTGAATATGTATGCTGTGTAACCAAATAAAGTTGGACAGCGCAACATTGTTGTTTTTGAATAAAGTTTTTATCCTTTTCTAATACCTTTATTCACCACCAACTTATTCACCTTCAACTTTATTCGGTCAACTTTCTTATTCCAATGACTTATTTTAATTTTATTTATTATAAGTCAATAATAATTGATTACGTATTTTAATACTGTTATTGCAGTATATCAGATGTTTTCGCAGCTGACCGCGGCCGGATTCCAGCCTTGATGATGATGTAAGGAAACTTCGACCTTGAACATCAGACCCACAGCCTCTGGAACTATCTCGCATTACCGTTAATTTTATTGTGTTATAGTTGGAAATAATTATTATTATTGCTTTCTGCAGTATTAAAATCAATCAGAGAAAAAAAAAAGATTACAATAATTTAGAAATTTACTTAATACGATATATTCAATCACTCTAAGGACGATTTTGGTAACATTTTAATATTTTGTTAGGCCAAGAAGGGTTGTGCGAAATGTTTTTAGCCCAAAAAAGGTTTACTGCGGCGAAAAAGGTTTGGGAACCGCTTGTAATTGTAATTTTTTAGTCGGCTTATGTTTTTAACATTGCACTATGGTTCCCATCTTTTGCTAATGTTTCTCTTTAAACTGTAGAGTTTCACTTGAGTGTAGACCATTCTTCACTCTAAGAGACGTGTGAAATTTCACTTTCAGATTTCCTATAAGTAATGGAGTAATCTTGTTAACGAAAGTAATTAGTTTTTATAACTTTTACTGTGTCATTTTCGGTAAGAAAACATCATAT
>NW_027108636.1:121142-133224 GCF_000696795.3 Halyomorpha halys | reverse complement strand
CCAGCCGATAAATGTTGCCATCGAGTCGGACTATATTGGATGTACTTCCAATATATATTAGATGTAATTATTTTATTTATATATATTTTTTTTTTTGGTCGTTCAAACCACCCTTGTCCACGCCTGCCTATGTTGGGCTACCGCTTTTCAGTTTGCTGCATGCAGTCCTTTTACATATTTGTTGATTCTGTCTATCTATCTGGTTTTTCGCGTTCCACGTGATCTCGTAAAGTTAAAGGAGCTGGGAAATCCAACCTCAACCCAAAGACTGAAGCCCAGACTGCTGCAGAGCATTCTTTTATAAATTTTAATAAATATAAAATTAATTCATAGTCACACTACCATTATTTTACTTTTTATTTATTCATTATTATTTTTTTTTATTATCTTCTCTCGTCCTTTTTTCAAATTAACTTGTTTCTTTTTACTGTTAGAGAGCAATTGTTTGTTTTATTTAAGTGTACCAATATCATTATTTTTTGTTATTAATTTTACTTTCCTCTTTTATTAAGAAGCATTATTCTTATCTATTTTATTTTCTTCTTTTAATAATAACATCCTAACATGTAGTTAGGAGTATCTTTTGTACGAGACTATACCACCCTCCCTCCCATAATCAACTGTTAAAAAAATATATATATAATATAAGGCCCACCAGGCCGATCTGGTATAAAATAAAATATATAAAAAAAGACAGATACTCTAAGATTCAGATTTACTACAAAAACTCTTATACACTATGATAATCAGACTTATTTTGACATACGGAATTGAGCTTTGGGGCAGAACCAAACCATCAAATTCTCTTCGTGTCCTATCCTTACAATCCATAATCCTCCGTAAAATCCTTGATGCTTCTTATTATAAATAAACTCATCCATAAAGACCTCAACATCCCATACGTTGCGGATTTGTCCCGAAATAGATATACATCCATTCATTCCAAAATCCCTACACACCAAAACCCTTTATTTCTTAATCTCTCATCCTTAACAATCTCTGATAATCCTCAGAGGCGTCTGAAAATAAGATGGTCACGGGATCTTCATATTAAAGCAATGATAGAAGTACCACTATTAAGTGGTTCTTTCCCAAGAGTATCATGTTTTGTGAAACATTTCACACTTACTTATCTTCATATAGTTGTAAAATTCAATAAATAATTTTTTTTTAAATTCTTGTAATTTTTTTGTTTTTTGAGAAAGTGGCATTCGCTGGCGGTGGCCTCAGGACGTCGCGGCACCCACTTTGGAAACCGCTTATTTAGAAATAATTTGATTTTAGGATAATTCTAGAAGATGCTTGAGGTACGGTGAGAAATCGAACCTACAGTTTTAGCTTAGACTTGGTTTCTTAATATCTTCGTGTAATAATAAGAGCGAAAGTTCTGATTCACTCATAATTAATTCTCACACTTTCCAGAGGCCTGTACAATTGTTCTTCCAATTAACAAAATATTTATCTGTCATTTTCATTTAGTAATTGTTACTCTCTATTTAGATTCATGATATTCTTTATACTCGTTTCCATATTCGGCGTACCGTTGCTTATGGATGGTCGATTATATTTGTCATTTGAGTTCCATTATCTAAAAAGAAGGAAATAAAAAATATGACATAAATACAATAGCAGTCTCAGAAATGCTTCATTATTCCTAGATTTGGAGATGTGAATTGGAATTTTGATATAAATTAATATGTTTATTTAAAATTAAATATACTTTATTATTTTTATTCACACATTAGATTAATTACTGATTATGTTTTATAATGTATAGTGGTAAATAACTATATATAATAAAACAATATTACAGTAATATATGTATAGTAAAAAATAGAATATCTGGTATCACTATAAACTTTACAAACCAATTTCTATAGAACTGTAATACAGAATCGATTTCATGTCTCGTTATTAAAATTGATCGAATAAGGATCTATCTATTAGAATGTTCGATGGTATGTAGCTTTAAAATTATATTAAGAAATAACCAAAATTGAAAGAGAATCTGCTTAAATTCTACATTATGTTTTTAAATATGGTTATATCGAAGAATGGTGCCGTAATTTGAGGATCAAAATAAATCTCATCATATCACCTTTATCCTTCGTCGTAAACCTGCCGACTGCCCTACAGTATACATTAATAATGTTGCTCTTACTCCTGTCGAACATATCCGCTACCTTGGATCTTTAAATAAGGATGCTCACAATCCAATAATTATAAAATTTAACATGCTAAAACATTTTACATTTAACACAACATCATGAATACCCCTAATATAACTAAATGAAATCTTTAATATTTTATTTAAAAACAAATTTGATCCTTTTTTTCTCAACTTTATTCTTTTCAAAACCTTCCAACGTTTCGACCCTCAGGTCATTTTCAAGGATACCTTTATTTTGTTTTCATTTTCTCTTTTAAAATTCTTAAAAATGCCGACTAATTGCCTTTGTCCCATCTATAACTTCTTCTATATAATTCTTTCTTAAATTTAAAACTTCTACTAACCACTTCTCTACAGTACAAGTTTTAAATTTATGAAAAAATTATATAGAAGAAGTTATAGATGGGACAAAGGCAATTAGCCGGCATTTTTAAGAATTTTAAAAGAGAAAATGACAACAAAATAAAAGGGTCGAAACGTTGGAAGGTTTTTAAAGGAATAAAGTTGAGAAAAAAAGGATCAAATTTGTTCTTAAATAAACTAAACCACTCTCAAACAAGAATATATTAATAAAAATTAATCTAATCTTTAATATTGTTTTCTTATTCTTCAGATAAACACAAAGAAAGTATGGTTACTAAGCTATTTAGTTTTGTTCATATTTTTTTTACTGGAGAAATCGGGGATTTCATTAGTTTTAAACCTTTCCATGGAGATACAAAACAAAAAAAAAATGTAAATATATCCAGGAATTGAAAAGTTTATTGTGGACATAAAGCCGACTCCCATTTCTTTTTTATATATCAAAATCGTGTTCCAGGGGTTAATTAACCCAAACCCACCCCTATCTTATGACCTTCGATACAGTGCAAAGGTGTATTATATTTTATGAAAACATGAAGGTTAGGATATACGATAAAAAGAACTCAGAATAGATGTGTACTTAGGGCAGAAGTCTCCAAGACGTGACTTCCAACTGTGTATGCATTGTGCATTAATTTCAACTGTCTGTGTGCCTTCCTCTATCCTCGCATTCTTTCTATTTTCTTCTCATTTCCGAGAAAATGCACTTTTCATAATTTTTGTTTTTATTTATGCATTCTTTGATAATGCATTCCTACCGGAATCAATTGTTATTTATCATTTATTTCCTCGTTTAAGGTAAATTAGATATGATATGATCCCCCAACCTCGAACTTTTTTATTCGTGAATTTTCTACTCGAATAATAAATTCGTACAAAGCATATGATTAACCATCCGATTACTTTTTTATTCGTCATTATTTTACACGAATAATCAATTATTCGTACAAAACAAATCGAATAACCATTTGAATACTTTTATCTTCACTCATTTTATAGAAAAATAATCTCTTATTCGAAAAAATTAAATGATTAACCATCCGAATACGTTTGTATTTGTATAAACACGACATTTTTTGTCTTACAGCTATACATAGATATATTTTATGATCGCGTATAGATTAATTTTAACTTTCTTGATTTCTAACATATTAGGGTTCTCTTTATATATATTGAGATATGTAGAACAAGAAAATGCTATCGATTTTACGATTGCCTATCAATTTATTTGAACTTTCTTGATTTCCAACATGTACCTTGTTGTATTTAAAGGTAACTAAAAACATATTTATGTTTTGAGATATGTAGAATATGAAAATACTCTCGATTTATTTTAACTTTTCTGATTTCTAACGTGTTAGGGCCTCTTTATGTTTTGAGATATGCATATTTCTTATATTATTTATAATAAATCGATACGTGATCTTAAAACCGATAGTATTTTCATATTCTACATATCTAAAAACATATAAAGTGACCCTAACATGTTCGGAATGAAGAGAGTTAAAATAAATCGATGAGCGATCACATAATCGATATCATTTTCATATTCAGCATTCCTCAAAACGTATAAAGGGACCCTAACATGTTAGAAATCGGAAAAGTAAAAATAACTCGATACGAGATCTTAAAATCGATATAATTTTCATATTCTACATTCCTCAAAGCGTTTAAAGGAACCCTAACATGTTAGAAATCAGAAAAGTAAAAATAAATCGATACGCGATCTTAAAATCGATATCTTTTTCATATTCCGCATTCCTCAGAACGTATAAAGGGACCGTAACATGTAAAGAAATCAAGAAGTTAAAATAAATCGATACGCCATGTTAAAATAGATAGCATTTTCATAATCTGCATATTCGAAAACCTAAAAATTTACCCATATGTATTAGAAATTAAAATAAATCGATGTGGGATCTTAAAATCGATAGCATTTTCATTTTTTACTCGTCTGAATATGTGAAATAGAACCCTCATACATTAGAAATTGAATGTGGTAAAAAAAAAGGTGAATTAAAAAAAAAAAAAATCAAATTTTTATTCGAATAATATGTATTCGACTAATTTTTTTTCGAATAATTTTTCATTCGACTAATTTTTTATTCAATACAATAGTATTTTAAATATTCGAATAAGAAAGTATTCGGATTGTTTAGTCGTATTTTTATTCGAATACAAATTTATTCGTCTCTCGTCAATCGAATAAAAAAGTATTCGTCTCTTGTGAATCGAATAATTTTTGCCCAACTCTGAGGAGAATCTCCCCATTGATAGAACTCTAAGGTCATCTTCTTTTCAGACGCCTAGGAAGATTATTAGGTAGTGAGGGAGAATTCAATTTAGAAACAGGAGGTTGGAGAAGTTTGTCGGTGGGTGCGGTCAGCAAAGAACAACATAAATAAACAAAACCATATTTATTTATTTTATGCCGACGTTTCGACCTGAATTTCAGGCCTTCATCAGGGGTTATGGTGTAGAAGGTAGGCCTGCAAAGGTGAACAGGTGGGTTTGGGTGGTTGGGGAGTGTATCATGGAAGGATTTGTATCTAGTTCTGGCCAAATCGGCAAGATTATGGAACATTGAAGTCCTGATGGATGAGTCTCTGTTATTTAAACAGGGTGATATTTATCCTGATGGGAGCCTCTGTTTATTGATTTTCATTATTTGGAAAAACATTTTGCTTTTTGAATGGAATATATTATATGGCTGATCTCTGGAATATATTATATGGCTGATCTCTGGAATATATTATATTACAAATGAAAAATTAATTTTTTGTTATTTTTTCATCCCCCCCTATGATTGGCAGAGTCTTAAATTTTAACAATTTAAATTATATAATTTTCGCTTAGGTAACCAACAACTGGAGCGAAATAGCTTGATGTTTTCCACTGCGATGTTGGATTATAAATATTTAAGTTTCAACCAAACAATCTGTAGATCCACGTCTCAGAAAACTGCATCCTATAAAAAACCTTTATCGTGCTAGATCTTTTAGAAGTTACTCGATTCCTAACCTCAATTTAACATCATTACTTCATCTCCTAAAAAAATAATTTAAGTTGTGTGTTATATGTAAATGATTTTATATTTTAAAATTTTACGATATTATTTTATTTATATATTATGCTATTTGTATTCTAGTATTGAATTGAATTAAATCATAATGCAGCCAGACAAATGCTGTTTGAATTTCATTTTATATTGCATATATTCTCTATCTAAAACTATCGTAAAACCTTTTAATAATTTGTTTCATGTTCTACTTGTATGAACATCGAACTGTTTGCAAATTGTATCGATATTTGAGAGATGAATGTATCAATCTATGATAACCTTTGATAATCGGCCCATTGTGGAATGTTCCCTCCCCAACCATTAATTTACAATGACGTTCTCCGAGACCAATAGTCAATAGTCATTCAGAATTGATTAAGTATCAAGTAACCTTGAATTATCAAAGCAGCTTCTGGAGACTGGATTGTTTCAATTAAGCATTTGAAAATTTAATCTTTTGTTAAAATAAAATTCAATTTATTCATAAGCTTTATTTTACACATAATGTTCCTTTCGACGTTTCGGGCACTTCCCCCATATTCATTACGATCTGTCTTTTCACTAATTACACAGTCCCATGTAGGACAAGAGCCCAAGAGGAGAAAAAAGTCAGTTATCTCACCCCAATATTTGATTACTTTAATGAAAACTATGCATAAGTACTAGTCAAAATTGATGAATCTGCCAAGCTTAGGTAGGGGGAATAAAAACTAGTGCCTGTTTCAAAACATTAAAAAAATAATAATTATTCATTCGTTCCTCTGTATCTTTAAAACTACCAACAACACTAGAAAATCTAAGAGAACATCATTTAAAGAAGAGTAAATTTCCTAAAATATAGTTACCGAGGTCCAGATTTAAAAAAATTAACCGAAAAATCAAAAGTTAAAGTGAATTTTTTTGAGAAATCTATATCTCAAAATCATTCAACGTTAAGATGTATATTAGTTCTCAAATTAAAGATCTTATCAAATTAATTTATGACATATATCTTCATAAGACTAGTATTTTTTAAGAGATTTGCTAAAATAAATTAATGTCTAGATTTTCCGACAAAATTTCATGTGCGATTAACATGAAAATGACTACCCCTACGCAGATACGTGCTATAGACTTCTTTATTAAGTAAGTCTTTATTATAGTTAAATTACCTTTATTTTTATTGCTGGCTTATCCATTGAAAACGCGGGATTCGAGGATTTCGTCCTTGGTTCCTCGATCGACAGTAGGCCTAATGTCTAGGTAGGAACTTTCAATGTGACCTATATGACTATAATATGACCTATCTGGACATACTGAGTTGAGCTATGGGGCTCCACTAAACCATCGAATTCCTCTCGTATCCAATCCTAATTATGAAAAATCCGTCGTAAAGTCCTCAATGCTCTTTGCTTTGTCACAAATAAAATCATACATAAAGACCTTAATGTTCCCTATGTAACCGATCTAGCCCGAACAATATAACAATCTTTCCATTATAAAGTCCCTAACCACCCAAACCCATTAGTTTCTTATCTTGCTTCCTCTTCCATTCCTGACAATCCTCCGAGGTGATTGAAAAGAAGATTGCCACGAGACTTGCTAATGTAAAATTTCATTAGAGTGCTACCAATGAGTAGTTTCTTTACACGCCTGTATCGCTCCAATATATATTTATATATTTTTTTATTATTGTTATTTACAACTGTATACATAAATACACATCAAGTAAATTTGCTTGAAGTGATATTATTACATGATACAAACATTTGGAGATTCTACCCATTGATAGAACTCCAAACATTTATAAAGGAGAAGATCTCGAGACCATCATCTTTTCAGACGCCTCGGAGGATTATTAGGTAGTGAAGGAGAAGCCAGGTTAAAAACGAGTTGGTTTGTGTGGTTGGAAAGTTTATCATGGAAGGATTTGTATCTGGTTCTGACCAAATCGGTATCATCTGGGACATTGAAGTCCTGATGGATGATTTGATTTGTGACAATGTAAGGAGCATTAAGGATTTTACGAAGGATTTTGGACTGTAAGGATTGGATTCGAGAGGAATTCGATGGTTTAGTGGAGTCCTAAAGATCAACTCCGTATGTCCAGATAGGCCTTATAATAGTCATGTTGATCAGTCTTTTGTAATGGATTGGAAGTTTAGATCGTTTGTCTAGTAAGTGCTGTAATAGTCGGAATCGATGAGCAGTTTCCTGTCTTTTCAGTCTTGTGTGAGGATTACAATAATTTAAAAACATTTTGTAGGCTATTAATTTAATGGAAAAGAGATAATTCCATTTAATTTTACAACTTTGAATTGCGGATTAACTCGATTATCACAAAATCATACAATATTCTCTCTTGAGGAGGTGTAGATAGTTGATCGTAGATTACTGATTGGAGAAGTTGGTCAGGGGGTGCGGTCAGCAAAGAACAATGGATTCGAGAGGAATTCGATTCATTATAAAATTAAATTAAATTTACTGGATGTATGTAATATACAGTTGTAAATTTCTATGAAGATATTTACAAAAAAAAAACCTTATTCAAGCCTAATTCTGACTTATACTACTTTTCTTATCCTCTTGATATCTTATTAACATTATCCTGCGTTCTTCAATGTCCAGCCCTGCCGGAGCCAAGACCTTCGCGGTAGATTGCGCTCCAGTCGATGATAGTACTTCTTGCCATCGTTAGTGATATCAGAGCTAGATGGGGTCAGATGATAGTGGACCCCTTCAGAGCTGTGTCCCGATCTGCTTCATTAATGGCCTCTCCTCTTATCGCTTCATAAAGGATCCCCATCCTTAGAAATCTCCTTTTTATTATTGATTATATTTTACTCTGTAGTTCGCTACTAAGGTGGTTGCAAGTTCCATCTTTCGTTAAAATAGTTATATAAGTGAAGGTAATGTTCTGTTTTGTTTGCTAACAACAAACGCCATAACTTTAGCTCATTTGTTTCCTTCTTCTGTCTTCTTTTCTTATAGACGTAGAGTAAAGAACAAAAATAAGTAAAAACTTATTTATGTCCTTAACTGACCGCACACCTAACCATCTTCTCATTTATATTTAACTTTAATTTAAATTAAAGATATTAGGAAATTATTAATATTTAATTTTGATATAAAATATATTTTGTTTTACCTGTTGCAGGTCATTTAGTCAATCTTGCTTGATACCGTAAGTACTAGATTAATTTTCATTAATATTATTATTAGATAAAATTAACTCTTGCCGGTTGAAATTTTATTGCAATGTTATTTGCATGTTATATGCATGCTTTATGCAATTTGCAGTAACATTGCGAATTGCAATGTATAAAATAATAACATTTTAACAATAGGCCATGTTTTCCAACTATGCCCATATTTTACACCACACCTCAATAGCTTGGGACTAAGCCAAGCTATCTCAAAAACCATTGGAGACAATGATAAGACAATAGAATTGGTGTTTCAGTTTTTGAAATTACAAAATTTACTGACTAAAATATAACCTGATCGGAAGGAAAAAAAAATAATAATAAAATTAAAAAATAAATAAAATTCAACGAATATTAGCAAAATAAAATAAAATATAAATGGCGTTGATGACCAGTGAAGTTTGCCGCCACTAAACAACCAAACAAACTAACTCTTCCCGGTTTCGAATTGACAATATTTATCCTTACTATTTTATTTACCAAAATAAAAAAAAAATGGTTGCACTACTTTGTAAGGAGAACTGTTGCTAGAATAACGGTTGTGGAAGGAGGTAATTTGGTCAGCTATTTTTGCCTAATTAAGGGTTACCTACTTCCCGAAGCTGGTTGGACCCTGGAGGACTTCCGAAACCACAGGGCTGTCTCACGCCTACAGTGAAGCTTTTCTACTAGTGACTACCAGTAAGCCGATTTCAGCGAAAACGTTTTACGTTACTTCAGTTTCTTAAAACTTTTTGTTTTTGAGCTAGGTTTACTCTAGTAATAATAATAAAGGGAACCCGAAGAATCGATGCCGATACCATCAATTGTTCTCTCCATACATCTGTCCAATGAAGCCAATCCAAATCCAAATCTACTAAATAAGTCTTAACGCAATACTCCCATCTACGTTTTGGGCAACTCCTCATACGTTTACCCATCGGTTTAGTGTATATTAGCAAGTCCCATAATCTTATACGCACATCTTATTCGCAATGCACTAAGCTGCATTATATTTACCGAGTGCTGATCCCTCCAATCCGATTCCCTCAACTCGGTGTGTATGATATGCTATATTTACTTTATATGAAGGGAAATTAGAAACTTTGCTGTTCTGTAGTCTTCTAAAGTCTCTGGTAAACTCGTTTTGCACCCATGAAGAACAGTGGGTAGGATAATAGTTTTGTAAATTCTATCTTAAAAGATTTTGGACAGAATAGGTGACCTATAAATTTCGAATTTGAAAAATAACGCTATTTTGCCTTACTATAGATTTTATATATAATCTTATATATAATTTTATATAATACTATTTTATTTTTTAAACTTATTTATCCATTCAAGTGTTTCCTGTAACCGGTTTTTTATTATATATTCCTTTTAATCTATATGTTAGTCTTATTCTCGTAAAATGTATCTATTTGTTTGTTCTTGGTAGACTGATCTACTGCTGTGACTATGAATGATGGTCTGATCTCACCTTACCGTCTAATATTGAATTTGTTTAGCGGGTCACTGAAGAGGATCTAGAAGGGTGAATTCCGGAGAGCGAATTTGTTGATCGAGTGAATTGAATAATTGTGAAAGGGTGAAATTGGAGGAGCAGAAATGAGAAAGAAAAATAGAAATGAATCAAACATTTGTATTTGATGTACAGACCGAAATGGATTGTAAAAGGGAACTGTAGGGGGGAAAAAAATTGTTTATTATATCTTATTAATGTATCTCTTTTTTTTCTGATTATACCATGTATGTGTAATTTGTAAATGTCCGATTACGGATTGATAAGTATGCTGTGTGAGATAGCAACCCAATGTATTTAGGCAGCATAGATAAATAAATTATTTTTCTCTCTCTAAGGAAATGAAACACAAAATGGTTTTTTCACGTTAAAAAAGTAGTTATTTCGTCTCAGACGACTAATAATGAAAAGTGTGACTTTCACTTTTCAATCAGATTTTCACCATAAAGTATGTGATAATAATCTAAATTAGAACTGGGTTGATTACCTTCTACTCGCCACTGAAAACCATTATTCGCATGTGTCTAGCGAAATCGAAATCGAAATCGAGTGGTGGTTTCTCACAATATCTAGAAATTTATCTCTTCAGTCTGGAAAATAATTTTGATTATTCATTTATTACTTCTTAATTTTATTTATTATAAACAAATATAAAAGAAGATCGTCCGGTTGCAGCAAAAAAACTCAAATAGTAATTAAACTATTGGAGAAGTTTGTCGGGGGGTGGGGTCAGCAAAGAACAACATAAATAAACAAAACCATATTTATTTATTTTATGTCGACGTTTCGACCTGAGTTTCAGGTCTTCATCAGGGCTATAGAACAAAAGAGATAACAACAACATTTAGAGTAACATACAATTGAAAAGGAATAGTA
Source organism: Halyomorpha halys (assembly GCF_000696795.3). NCBI lineage: Eukaryota > Metazoa > Arthropoda > Insecta > Hemiptera > Pentatomidae > Halyomorpha > Halyomorpha halys. The sequence continues at coordinate 122,068 of NW_027108636.1, read as the reverse complement.
TACAAACAAATTTAGAATTATACAAAATATTGAATTAAATCATAAATGATAAAAAATTGGTCATAATAAATAAATATGGTATTGTTTATTTATGTTGTTCTTTACTGACCGCACCCCCCGACGAACTTCTCCAATCATTAATCTACGGTCAACTATCTACACTTCATTTTAATTAAACTATTGTTTAAATAAAATCAATTGTATCCAAATTAAAGTCTCAAAACATTCTTTATTTCTATAAAAGTCCAACATTTCGGCCAATTCGGCTATGGTAAAGGACAATCGTATTTATCAAATACTTATTTACACTAGCATAAATATTATAAAAACTGTGTAAACAAAAAGAGTGTAAGGAAGGTTACAAATATTGTTATGATGGTAAGGAATGATAAGAGTTAAGTTGATTATAAATAAAACTTTTAATATTAATGAAATAGTGAAAAAATAGGTTAATTTTAACTGAGACTAGTCACTTGGGCAGAATAGCCTGCAAAAAGTTTTAAAATATTTTATGTTAGTGTAAATTGGTATTTAAGGTTGTCCTTGAGAATTGCCGAAACATTATGCTTTTGGAGAAATAAAGAATGTTTTGGGACCTTAACTTGGATAGAATTGACTTAATTTAAACAATAATTACCAGTCTCAATATAAGTGAAAATATTATGTATAAAGTAATTAAACTATTTATTATGAGCAAGCGTTTCCCCCCACTTTTCAGGGATCATCAGGGCTAGAACAGATATAAAAAACTAAAATAATATAACAAATTAAAGGAATAGATAACATGAACTAAAAGTAAACTAAAGTGTGGCTAAATGTGATTTGAAATATGTGAAAATTTATATAAAAATGTACAAAGTAAATAAATTTTCATATATTTTTATATTTATAGAGATATAATATAGTATATATTATATTTTTTATTA
>NW_027108636.1:115775-116059 GCF_000696795.3 Halyomorpha halys | reverse complement strand
TTATCTTATTTTCAATATAACTTTTTTACTTTTTTTTTTTAGTATTTATTTATTGCTATTTACAACTGTACATTGTAATACATTTAGTAAATCTGATCTCGGTTAAATTGGAGTGTATTAGGCGTGTAGAGAAACTACCCATTGGTAGCACTCTAATGACATTTTAGATTAGCTGGTCTCGTGGCCATTTTCTTTTCAGACGCCTCGGAGGATTGTCAGGAATGGAAGAGGAACCAAGGTTAAAAACTAGTGGGTTTGGGTGGTTAGGGAGTTTTGATATGGAA
>NW_027108636.1:103511-115725 GCF_000696795.3 Halyomorpha halys | reverse complement strand
ATCTATATAAATATAAAAATGCTTTGTTCATTTTTATATAAGTGTTCATATATTTTAAAACATATTTAGCCACGCCTTATTTTACTTTTAGGTCATGATATCTATTCCTTTACTTTGTTTCATTATTTTAGTTCTTTGTATTTATTTTAGCTCTGATGAAACCCTGTAACGTGGGGCGAAACGTTGGGTCACAATAAATAGTTTATTTTCAATTAGAGTTATTTTGACCACGCCCGGATCATCTTCCTTTTATTAATTACACACCACCAAATTTGAAGGTTAACTTAATAATTATATATTTTATATTATATACCTATTTATACCAATATGCTTATTTAAATAAACTTTCACATATTTTTATTTCATGCTATCTTACATTTTTACTTAATTTTAGTTTGTTTGTTTTTAATCTATTTTTAACACTGATGAAACCCTGTAACATGGGGCGAAACGTTGGTTCATAATATATAGTTTTTTTCTATTTGAGTTATTTTGACCACGCCAGGATTATCTTCCTTTTATTAATTACATAGGGTCAGATTTGAAGGTTATCTTTTCTGATGCAACAGATAGTCATTTATTTTACCCGAGATTTAAGAAATCTATAGAGGACCTGATAACTGGGGTGAGGGTTCCAGAGCGCTTGGTTCAGAAGGTTGTGGGTTCGATTCCCATCTGGGCTGGTAAATATTTATTTCGTGGCGGCCCCGAGAAATGAACCTTGACATTCCCACTCTGGGGCTGTATAGGAAAAAATCATAGTTTAAACTATATTGTGCTAAAGGGACTTGTCCTATAATAAATAAAGATTATTATTATCATTTTATGTTTCCCTCTCTAATTAATTTTTCGATTTTTGCTTTTTGACTAATGGGGTTTTAGTTATAATAAACTTAAACGTAAAAATAATAATAAATTAAGAGTATTGATTAATAAATTCTTATTTATTTTAAATAAGTGGTATTTCTTTCTTTATATTTAAATTGAAATGAACTCTAGTTTGTTACATGTTAGAAACAGAGACTAAGAACAAAGACATATTTATTTATTTTTTTGCCTCTAACGTTTCGCTCGAAGCGGACGCAGCGCTTCAAAAAGGAACGGTAGGGTTAATTGGAAAACATAGACCCATCTCCCTGTGACAGCCCTTTAATTGAATCCTCTCTTCGTCTTACTCTCTATATACCGTTTTATTTATTTATGCTTTGTTTATTTTTATATCTGATTTTTATCTTATTTTTTTATAAAAATTTCTTATTTTTTTTTCTTCAGTAATTAAAATTAACTGTGTCGTATTATAAATGAAGTCTATCTCAATTGCTCAAGTTACAGAATGCAATAGATTTCTGGTGTTGGATATAATTTATTTATATATAATAGAAGATACAGACTATATGACATACTATGCTTTGTAACTTTTATATTTTCAGAATATATTCAAATTTTATTTCAAGGAGTATATACAATATGCTACTGTTGGTTAGTGTAAAATATATGTTATTGGTGTAAAGAGAGAAAATATAGAGTATATGGAATAGTATGTACAACCACTATCTACTGACTGCTATGTACGACTTGTTCTCTAGAGGGTCCTTCGACCTCAGTTCGACTACTGCTCTCTAGAGAAGTCGTACATAGTTATCAAAAGACATTCAAGGAGACAAGTTGTAGATACAGCAGTGTAAGTTGTACATAGTGTATGACATACTATGTACAACTTACACTGCTGTATATACAACGTCTCCTCGAATGTCTTTTGATAACTATGTACGACTTCTCTACTCTCTAGAATAACTCTTATCTCTGATATGAGGTGATATTTATTTATTGAAAGTAAGGAATGAGGTGGGAATAGGAGTAGTGAGAATAGTTAGAACTGTGGATGGATCCAGGAACTTGGAACAGATGGAGGCAAGACTATGGCAGTATATTGTATATTATTATGCGCTTGAAGAAAATAATATCTAATTTTATTCATCAATATTCTAGAGAGCAGTAGTCGAACTGAGGTCGAAGGACCCTCTAGAAAACAAGTCGTACATAACAGTCTGTAGATAGTGATTGTACATACTATTCTATATACTCTATATTTTCTCTCTTTACATCAATAACATATATTTTACACTATCCAACATATTGTATATACTCCTTGAAATAAAAATTGAATTTATTATGAAAATAAAAAAGTTACAAAGCATTACATCTTATAAGGAATTCGGTTTCTAAGTTTAATTCTTTCCAGGTTTCTTATGTTGTATATTATAAGGTGCGTGTCAGAACTATCTTTGGAGTGGAGAAAATGCAGTCCTGGAAGGACGATTCCCTTCAAGTTACCTTTTCCCAACTATAAAAGAGATGTAACCTTTCTATAAAGACGTGAAAATGCAAAGATTTATATGAACATATTGCAGTAATTGTATACAGGTCAGTCACGAAGATACTAGAAGGCTGCCTTCCTAACAAAAGTAGTGTCCTGTCCCTTCAATAAATGTCAACTCTGAGTGAAATAACATTATTATTGAGGAATCCCCCCCCCTAAACGAATTTAATTTAATAGTGTTAAAGTACTACAGGCATATGGTGTTGCTCTCTGTTAGTGAGTTGAAGTAATAAGTAATCAACAGCCATAAACAATAAGAAGTGATTTTTTCTACTGTTAAATTATTCATATCTGCCCTTATGGAGTACAAAATCTTAAGGGAACTGCTGACCTATTGGGGCTCGGAGAGGAAGAGTGAGCAACCTGGATAAATGTCTATCATACATTATCCAGTTTACAAAAGGTACCTTGACTCCCCTATGCAAGAAGAAATACGAAGGTGGTCTGAAAATTAACTAACAAAAATACAAGATATTTTTTTCTGAAATTTGTTTTTTATTTTTCAACATAGTCTCCTTCCAACTCTACACACTTCTCCTAGCGATGCTCCTATCTCTGTAACTCGTCCAGATAGTACTCGGTGTTTTTTCTGCCAAATAAATGTTCACGAAGGTGATTACCTCTGCATTTGACGAAAATCTCTGTCCTCCGAGCACAATTTTTAGATGAGGGGACAAGAAGAAGTCGCTGGGGGCTAGACCTGGTGAGTAAGGCGGATAGTCAAGCAGTTCAAACTGTAATTCGTGGATTTTCGCCATGGCAACCGCTGAGATATGAGACGGTGGGTTGTCTTGGTGAAACTGGATTTTCTTTTTCCGCAAGTTCTACCTTCAGCTTTTTAAGTAATGATACATAGTATGCTACTGTAATGGTTTTTCCTTTTTGAAGATTAAAATAACTCCATAACTATGCCAAAAAGGGCCACCCATGGCTCAATGATTAAGACACAGTCTTACCAATTTGATGTCTATTGGCGGTGCCGGTTCGAATCCGGTCTGGGACGCTGACTTTTTTCATTGAGTGGTGGTCTCACAAAATGAAGAACTTTGACCCCAACCATGGTTAGGCAGTATAAGACTCCAATGGGAGTCTTGGCCGAAAAAGAAAAAAAAAAACTATGCCAAAAAACAGTCGCCATCACTTTCCTAGCCAAGAAATCAGTTGTTTTTTTTTTTGGAGCCGGTTCCCCCTTTGCAGTCCACTGTTTGGACTGTATTTTTGTTTCGGGCGTATAATGGTGTATCCAAGTTTCATCTACGCTAATTAATCCGTGCCAAAACTCGGATTTATTGCGCCTAAACTGCGCTAAGTGAGCGTTTGAAATGTTCATTCGAACACATTTTTGGTCTAACATGAACAAACGCGGAATCCAACGTGCGTACCTCTTTCTCATATCTAAATGTTGATGATGTAACAAACACGTTCTTTTGACATGTTCATAACCTGTGCTATCTCTCTCACTTTAAATCGACGGTCGCCTCGAGCCTTATGGTGAACTTTGGCGATGTTTTTGTCGTTAGTTGCAGTTTGTGGTCGTCCCGAAGATTCATCGTCTCCTAAGCTCTTACGGCCACGTTTAAATTCAGCTGCTCAAAATTTCACTGTATGATGGTGCAGAGTTCCCATACACAGAGTCATACTCATCTTTGATTTGCGTAGGAGTATTGCATTTTGTCCATTTCCATAAAAACACTATCAACTCACTCAAACGACTGTTACAAAAATAATGTGCGGCCAAAATGGCTGAAACTTTGATGGGTAACTGTCAACAGATGAACAACGAAATTCATTTGCTTATATCGGAAACTTTACTGTTCAACTTCGTAAACTCAATAAAACTAAATTGAACAAACCCCTATTGTAAAACTCTTTTGGCTATGTTTTATAAAGTCCGTAGTTTGTAATTAAACCAAGAATAAAGGCTTACATTACTATTTCATTATTTTACAATCCATCATATATAGTCCACCCAGCAAAATCCTAGAACCAGTAAATTTATTTTAATTAATAGCAGTTACTGCATACTTTAGTTACCCTAGACTGCAGTAATTGAACAATTGTTGATATATAAAATTTTGATATAAAAACGGGGGCCGTTTATAACCGACTGCAGTGGTGTCGGTTCGAGTTCAGCCAGCGAAGTCGACTTTTATTTCTATGGGGTCCCAAGAAATACTGGCCCAAACCATGGATATAATAGGGTGGTACCCAGCAGATGCCCCCGTGTGTCAGCATTGACCAGGAATATAATATTTAAACTTATTTATACATCCTACGTGATAGTCCCATCGAATTTCACCCCAGCATCAAAAACCTGGGAATAACCTTTGATCAAACACTTTCCTGAAAAAGCCATGTATCCAATATTTCCCGCAGTGCCCTTTTTAATTTTAAAACATTTAGATTACCTCCGCCACCTATTTCCATTTGAAACTCGTAGGCTCATAGTCACTTCTCTAATATTTCCCCACTTTGACTATTGCTGTACAGTATATGGGGGCGTCTCTGGGGATCTCGAGGTGAAATTAAAACGTTTGATAAATTGCTGTGTAAGATTCATCTTCGGGATTCAAAGGGACGCCTCTGTTTCCCGTTTTTATGCAGAGTTGAAATAGCTTTATCCTTCCTACCATCGTAAGTATTTCCTGGCCACCTTCATCTTCTAAGTCATCCAATCCCGCTTCATACATCTCCAAGCTCCTTCAATTCAAATCCTCTATTCGTTCCCGCAATACCAGTTCCCGGTCTTCAGACTTATACACAAGGGCCCACCGAACCGCTGCTTTCGATAGATTGTTCATTATCCGATCCTCATCCCTATGGAACTCCATCCCTTCCAACATCTGTCGCTCCAATCATTTGGTATCCATTCAGACCCCATAAAATTGTAAATAAATATAACTGTATATTATATCATTCTTAATCATTTTTACACCGTTTTCTTTTCTCTTTTTTTTTTCAACTGATAAAAGTAAGAAAACAACTTAATATTATTTTTTATAATGACTATTTATATTTCTCTGTATTTTTGTTCAAGTATCTCTCAGGCTCCTTAGCTCTCGTCTGTCGATTCCTCTGTATTATTCTAAAGGGACCCGCCCCAGAATAAAGTATTATTATTATTATATATATTATTTAAATAATAGCATCTGCAAAGCAATAAGCTACTGTGCGATAACTGGTATTTTTGGTTTGGTTTTCAGACTGTATTTTTTTTTTAATATGCATAGCGGAAACATATCCGCGCTAGTTTCGTATTTTTTAAACTATTCCATGATTTCTTTTTTCCCCTAAAATAAATTGCCATAACTCGCCGAGAGCAGTGGAAAGAGAACTGTCAGTCGAGAGCTAACTTATAGATCAGTATTTCAGCTTGGGCTACCTCTGACCGCTCTATGGCCACTAACTCACTCTTAACTGCAGGCCTCTCTTGACTTCTGTTTCAGTCAGGTTAATAATAACCTATTGGACATAAATTAAACTTCTTGACCTGATTGGATATTATTGGATACAATTTGTGGCTTTTCCTTACGTAATTTATAGCAGTAACATACAAGTGTATTACAAATGAGCACTCCAACATTTCATTTTAGCTGTTAAACGTCATATAGTTCCTATTTCCATTTAAGAAATAAAAAAAAGCGCATATACCTCGAAATTCCTCATCGAATCCAATGCTTTATAAATTTGATTATAGGGGTATTTATGCTTCATGTGCTTGTCAGGGGCGTGGCATAACCCTACTGTCCTGACAATAGCCACGCCCACGAAATGAAGGTTTACGTAGAAGTTAATAAGTATCCACCATTCCAATCTAAACAGAAATAGAAGGCAGCCAGTGATTGGCTCGTACTCTTCCCCTACTCTGGCACGCCCCTGAAAGGCACAGGTGTGCCACTCCACTGAACTCCTTCCCCTAGTGTTTCTAAGTGGTATAACAAATTATGTTGACTGTGAGGTTCTCATTTCAGGTGTTTATTACTTTTATTTAACGTTTCACAAATGCCAATATATCTACTTTAATTAATTTTTTTTAAATTTGTTTTGAGCAAAAAGAAATCGATCAAGCGCACAAAATTATAAAATTGGTTAAAGAAAATGGATAACTTTGCTTTAGCAAATAACATTTTAGCACATTTAAGTGGTTAGCACAAGTTACATGAATACATAACATCAAAATTAGATCTGGACAAACGACTAACCTGGAATCCTCACACCAGGTTTAAAAGACAGGAAACTGCACGTCGATTTTGACTGTTACAGCACTTACTAGACAAACGGTCCAAACTTCCAATTCATTACAAAAGACTGATTTACATGACAATTATAAGCCCTATCTGCGCATACGGCGTTGAGCTTTGGGGCTCCACTAAACCTTACAATCCAAAATCCTTCGTAAAATCCTAAATGCTTCCTACTTTGTCACCAATAAAATCATACATAAAGACCTTACTGTTCCATTTGTAAACGATCTAGCCCGAACCAGCTATCAATCCTTCCATTACAAACTTCCTGGCCACTCAAACCCATTAGTTTCTAATCTTGCTTCTTCTTTTATTCCGGACAATCCTCGGAGGCGTCTGAAAAGAAAATGGCCTCGAGACCCTGTATTGTAAAAATGTTTTTAGAGTGCTACCAATGGGTAGTTTCTCTACATGCTTGTACCATACCATTGTGATATCCTTAAATTTACTTGATGTATTTTATGTACAGTTGTAAATATCAATAAATATATATTTTTTTAAAAATTCGAAACAAATATAGTTATTAATTTTAAGAACTACTGTGAAATGTATTTGAAAGAAAAAATGGTGTACTTTATTGTAACATGAGGATTAAAGATTGTCAGAAGTTACAAAAAATGATTGCATAGGATAAGATATACTTTATTTATATGGAGAGAGATGTAGATTCTATGACATTATGAACTACTTGCAAATACTACTCGTATATACAACTTGTCTCCTAGAGTACTTATCTACTCTCTAGAATGACTCTTATCTCTAATATAATGACATATATATTAACCATATCAAGCTAGGGACAGAAATCTAATGCAGAAAGGGGTGTGGATGATAACAGATTGGAGATATTTCAAAGCAAGGGCAAAGGTAAGCAACATACAAAGGACTTCTCCACATCTGGAATTAATATATCAATTTGAGATGTTCTATATCTTAGAGCATATTTATATAGGATTACTTAATGAGAGTCAAATTTTCTTGTTTCAAAGACAATAAAATTCAAATATTTAAATTCAAATTGATCTAGTAGGGACTGATTTGTGTATTTTGGTTTGTTTTAATATAAACATAGGAGCTTTGATTTTCAGATCTTTCTATTACCGAACTGAGACTAGACCAGAGATTTGCATAAAATCTATATGTAATGTAAGAAATCGAGAATCATTTTCGATTTCAGCGCTCCAAAAAAATTTAGACTATACAGAATTATCAAAATTTAATTTAGATATGTGTTATCTACACGATATAATTTCTTTTCTTACTGAACATACGAGACATTTAGGAGTAATTGGAGTGAAGAATTGATGAAAAGTGGGTCCCGACACCTTGAAACAGGTCCCAAGGGATTTGAAATTCCGATCGGCCGGTTGAGGGAGGAACAGCCTCAGGTTGTATTATGGAGGCAGCTTTAATCGATAACAGTCTACGAGGCCACTTATCCCTGATTTCACTTATATATTTTATAATATATAATATATTCCTCTTTTCAGGATATTATATATTCTATAAGATATAAATGATATGCAAATTATAAATACATGCATATATTTTTTTTTTTGTTTAAAGTGCATAGTTTCTACTGAGACAAAAACATACATTTGTTAAGTATCTAAGTTCCTGAGGATTGTTTTTACTAATTTTATTACTTCTTTGTCCTATAACTCAAACATGTGCACAATTCGGAAAAAAAAACTTTTCTTGAAAAATCTAGAACGTTTATTGATTTATACTGATGGATCGAACTATATAAATAATGCCGTATATATACCACTGAAATCCGTGCAATAGACCCAATTCTTCTCTTCTCATTGAGGAATTAGTGTTATAACATCCCAAGAAGTAAGTTTTCCCCTCAAAAAGAAATTTAAGTCATTTAGTAGTCCGTATCAAATGAGAGCCTTTCAACCAAATTAAAAGCTATCGTTGCAGTACTGTCACGAAAGTGAAATTTAGAGCTGTGTGGCAATGTTCTGATGCCATGGTGATAATAAATTAAACCTAAATATATTGACAGTTGGGGGTATGAAAAAAGATCATTACTGCTAGTGTCAATCATTAATATTGATAACCTAAGAGTCTGCGGCTAGTGCCTTCATTCATCCTCTACTGGCTTTTAATGCCAGTGATGCGGGTAAGAGAACAGCGGCGGGATCTCTGGAGGTCCTCCGTTTTCCCCCATAAGCGGGAGGAAGAGCTCGGTTCAAGGCTCCTCAGGCTAAATGTAAATATTGTAAACAGGAATTGTGTTTAAGATGTTATTTTGCTTTAAGTTTAATTTATTTTTTTAATATCATTATTTTATTAATTTTTATATTTTCTTCTTTTTTCTTATTATTTTATTATATATTATCTTATTATTTTTCTTATTATTTTCTTCTTTTTTTATTTATTTTGTTATCATTGAATTTATGTACATAACTATATTATGAATGAGCTCTATGATTTTTGAACTAGTATGTTTTTACTTGTATTTAAATTTGTACTACAAGGATTTAAAACATACAGCACCTCGACTAGAACACTGCCAGGACTTATAAATCCAGTAATTGAGAAAAACCAAAGAGCGTGATAAGGCGGTCGAGTTTGATTCTTACCAAATCACCTCCTTGCACAACCGTTGGTCTAGTAACAATATCTACTTACAAAGTAATGCACTCCTAACCCTTCCTGGGTGGAAACGGTACAGATTTAATTAACTACAATATTTTTCCTTCTTTTTTTAAACTGTAATTTTCTTTATTATGTTTTTGTGTGTATTATTTTTTTTTTCCAATTGTGATTTTCATTATTATTATTATTTATTTTTTTTTATGAATAATATTTTTTTTCTTTTTTTATGACTGTAATTTTCTTTAATGTTATATTTGTATTTTATTGATAAAATATGTTCGTTATTTCGCCTTGTATGTATATTATGAATGAAGACTTAGAACTCTATACCTATTACTCTTGACTGTGGCAGTTTTTTTATTGTTATTCAAAAAACTAAATTAAACATTACTTTTATTATTACCTGGAGTTCTGGCAATGGTCAGATTCTCCACTCAAGTTGAGATTCTCGCACTTGCTCAGCCTCCACTGGAACTACCAGTGATGTGACGAGAGTGATGAGCTGGGATCTTTTGAGCTCTGGTTTACCTTTCATACGTGAGGAATAGAGTGGGCTTAGGGATCCTCAGGTCGATTGTATATAATAGTGTAAATCTGACTAGAGATTATATCATTATGTTATTTTATTTATTTATTTTTTCGTACACATAGTTTGATTATGTTCATTTTGTTTACCCTTATGTTTGTATACATTTTTAGAGAGATTTTTTGTTCATTTATTTATTTATTTTTATTCTTATTTTATTTTATTTTAGTATGAATATAATCATACATCATTATTACCTATTGCCCACAACTGTGTGCTAGATTGTAATATCTATCAATAAGTAAAAAGTTTTTTCATAAAAATTTTTAGAGGTTAATAAACTTCTAATTGAATGTAATTTATATTTAATTATCATATTATAGTACAACGTTTCGGGACCACTGTCCCATATTCATGTACTTTAAACCTACAACAATAATAAACCATCATAACAACAATCTTCATCCTTATGCATTATAATTCACACAATTATATTTACCTCATAATTTTTATAATTTGAATTTCATATAGGAAATCATGTCACATCTTTAGCACAGCCATTACTCTTTATTTCTTGCTACCTCTTTGGACCTTATCTCATGTCCAGTGTGCTGTTTGGTTACCTCCCTGTTTTTGTTAAAGTCCTGCTTTCTATTTAACATTAAACTTAGTGATTTTTTTCGCTAAACCCATTTATTTCTTCTGATTTTTATGTTTATATTTTGAGTCTATTTATAATGTCGGCGTAATGTGTATTTAAGTGTTTAGTGTCAGTTTTGTAGTTTACTGTATGTTTTTTGTTATATGTAGGGCTTCCAGAAATCTGATTTTTGTATTTTGTACTGTATCTATTATTTTGGGGTTTTCAAAGTTGAATTCTTGGTTCAGTTTTATGCTGTGGTAGGCCATAGCTGTGCAATTTACAGTGTAAAGATGTGACATGATTTCCTATATGAAATTCAAATTATTATAACAGGTCCAAAGAGGTAGCAAGAAATATAGAATAACGGCTGTGCTAAGGAGAAGTGAAGATGCACAAATAAGTAATGGCAGAAAAGTGAAAATAGTGTAAAGATGTGACATGATTTCTTATATGAAAAATTATGAGGTGAATATGATTGTGTGAATTATAATACATAAGGATGAAGATTGTTGTTATGATGGTTTATTATTGTTGTAGGTTTAAAGTACATGAATATGGGATAGTGGTCCCGAAACGTTGTACCATATTATGATAATTTAATATAAATTTTTAGTTTTGAAGTTTATTAACCTCAAAAATTTTTTATGAATTGACTTACCAGACTTCCTAAAGAGAAAATCCAGAAAAAAATTTTTTTTTTATTATAACTTGATATTTTTTATTATTTTTACTAATGAATATTGTCGAATTTTAAGAATTATTGTATATTCAAAAAATGTTCTATTTTATTATTTCTTCTTTACTTTCCCTTATTTGATTCGCCAAAGTTACCATCAACTGTGAATGAGATTCAGGAGCAACGTTTATTCGAATAATTATTCAAAACGATTTATTTGAATAATGCCGATCGATGCTGTCTACGAGAATATTATTCCGTGTTGAGGGCTATAATTTGGGCTGGGTCAGCAATTGACAACAATAGTTCAATCAGGCAAGACAGATGGTATTGGAGGGCAATATGAATGGAATTCCATTTATACTGGAATACGATCGTTCCAGTTTCCAGTGTATAATATCCAGACCTTTAGTAGGGATGTGTAGATATGATCCTTACTTTTCATAGCTCCTAGGGCGCTTTGCTAAGAACCATCAGACACATCTAATATGTAAAAATCAATATTTGTTTTGTCGTACATTATGCACTGTCATACCATTCTTCAGATTATGATGGGACATATAACTTTGGGCTAAATGTTCTGGATTTTCCGAGGATTTTTCTAGAAGATTATAGGCTGGCCTGTTTTTTCCGAAAAAATAAATTAAGTATTTTTGGCGCATAGTTGAGAAAGTATACGTTTTTTCATGGTTATTATGTGCCAATCTATTTGCCTCTTTCTGAATAATAAGAAAAAAATATTACTGATTCTATTAAATGATTTTTTATTCACTAAAAATAAAAACATAATGAGGCATTCCATTGTCCTCAATACATTCTTGATTAAAGTAGGTCAACCAAATTTGTTTTAGGAAAAAACAAATCATATTCGATTTTAACGTCGTCTGAAACCTTCAAATAAAATTTTAAAAAAAAATTAAAAATGTGAAAATTTTTATCTCGATTTATGTGGAGGTTTTTTTTTTAAAAATGCGATGACCATATTTCATATAATCGTTTATAACTCCACTGCATTTTATCCAATTCTTAAGTTAATATAGCCGTTGGAAAGCTGAATATATGCTCTTTTTACCTACATTGACTAGATTTAATGCCCTTATAAGGGCGAAATATTAGTTTCTTATATAAAATATAT
>NW_027108636.1:86757-103461 GCF_000696795.3 Halyomorpha halys | reverse complement strand
AAAACAAAAATAATTTTAATGGTGAATAAATTCCCTGCAAAAAAATCATTCAATTCGGACTATTATTAGCGCAGAGAGCCTATTGAATTATTCCTTTATTTAAAAAAAATGTAGAACTTAGGCAAATTATCTTAGAATTTTGTTTATTTTTTAATATAATTCAAAAGCTGTACACCAACGAACCTTCTTCACGATAGTAAACTGCCTAGATAGATTCTTGTCGGACCAATATTAGTGATAAGATATTAGTAAACAGACTCTGTTTCATTAAATTTAGTTTTGATGCCCTTATAAAATATTAGTTTTATTTTATTTCTTCATTTCTAATTTGTTTAATGACATCCGGTTTATGCCTTTTATTACAGTTTATAGTGCCCTTAACCACTGTCAAGTTTGCTGTGGATTGGTTGAGGTTAATTCTATTTTTTTGATTATCAAATATATTCGAAAATTTTGGGCTAAAAAATGTTATTTTCCGATTTTTTTTTCGAAAATCTCTATTTAAAGGTTTCTCGAGGGGGTATATCAATGAACATTGTTTCACTCCAAAAAAATTTTTTAGAATTCAGTGATTCTGAATTGTTTCAAAATAGTACTAATATTAAAGCACAATGAGTTGTTATATAAAAACTATTTATATTTGATTAGTATATGTATGATAATATCATAGATAATACAATTGTTTAAAATAATATGAAAAATTCACCTTAATCGTACCAGTATTAACGATTATACAGCGAAGTTAGCTGTTACCATTTATGTTACTGTAGTTACTTCCTTTATATATTAATTAATATCAACAGTTTTCAATAGTATTCAATTAATATATATGCAACTGATTAATGCAATATCGAAGCATTGTCGGACCGCTAGTATCTGATATTTTTCGACCTAGCATCACAAAAAAGTTTTATTGTATTTGACTATATCACCTCTGTACTCACCACTTATAATTTCATAGGTAATTCGACATTTATATTAAAGTGGATAATAATAATTAAGGGCTAAGCTACATGTAAATATACAATAATCGCACAGATATTGAAAAGTATTGTATTGTTTAATTAACCGAGGGCAACGAAATGGGTCGAATTATTACGTAAATGCTATGACGTCAAACTCATTCCTCCATTTCCCTTTATTTTCTGCTTTCTCAGGAATTATTGAGTAACCGACAGTATGACCGGTTTTATTTAATTGTATGTATTGTTTTTATGATATTAGATTATTATTATATATTATATATTAAGGGAAAATGCAATGACACCAGAATAGAATCATGAAATACGTGTATTTAAAGGGAGACAACACACATTTTCCTGGTATCTATTTCGTCCCTTTATTTCTCTAGTCAAAGAGCTCAGGAGAGAAAAAAAAACCGGTTATTTCACTCTATTTTTTTATTACTTTAATGAAAACTATATATAGTTCCCGTCTGTATAAGTCTGCCAAAAACAACAACAACAACATGATGTGCTGCCAAAGTTACTAGTTATTGTTTACTTGTTAAGTTGCTAACAAGTTGTTAAGTTACTAAGCTAGTTATTGTTAACAAGTAAACAATATATAATGATGGAAGATCGCTTATTGACCGTTTGTAGTAATAAATGGGATATGGTCCGGGTGCGGTCAAATAAAACTCAAATAGTACCCGATTTAATATATAATAATAGTTTATGACTGTTTTTGTTTCTTCTTCCCATACTTTATTTTTATTATTTTTTTTTTTTATTCCCTCTTTTTTCTCTTTCTTCTTTTTCTAACCTTTTTTTTTATATATATTTTCTGTTTTAACCCAATGTGACTTTCCTCTTTTTTCCCTTATCTTTAAAACAAATAAAACACACCTAAAATTCAAAATACACCTAATATTCATTTTAAATAAATAGAAATTCTATACTACACAGACGTTCTAAATTAACCCATATGGACTTACGCCTGCCAAATTTATGGCTTATTTATGCTAAATGTTTAAGACTAGCAATGAGCTCACCACTCTACGTTTTAAACGAGAACATTCACACCGAGCTATGCATTCCGACTGTAACGGACGACATTAATATGACTTACAGACGGTTTCACAGCACACTACGTAGACATTTCAATAAATTTATTCGATAGATGGCATCACATGCCATTCCTGACTTAACTGTAAAGGCCGAAAAGGAGTTGGATGTGGGACTTCCTAGTGTAATAAAATAATTTACTTAACGTCAGGAGGATATAATCCCTCGGTGTTGTCTCCTTCATGCCATGCCTGGATAGTACATCTCATTTGCTGGTTGTAAAATACATTTACAAGTGCAAATAAAAAAAAATGTAAAGATAAAAAATAAATAAATAACTAGAATATAAACTGCTTAAATCCCCTATATGTCAATAATATTATAATAATATATGTCATATAATTGAAAAAAGTGGTGATAGATTAAAATTAACAGGGGTTGAGTTCTTTGTAAAGGAGTACTGTTACTAGACTTAATTAAGGGTATCAAAAATCAGTATTTAGAGAATTTTTATTTTATTAGTACTCAACTTAAAGCTTGTTTAATGTACTGTTAAGCAGTCTATAATGTTTATCATCATAGGAGTGGTAATTTTCATGATATTTGACAAACTAAATTAAAAAATGAGGTGTAGATATTTCAGTTACAAGCCTACCTTCTACGCCACAACCCCTGATGAAGACCTGAAACTCAGGTCGAAACGTCGGCATAAAATATAAATTAAAAAATGTTGATCTATAGTAATTAGGACAAAAAGTTTGATATATGAAAAAAATATATCTCAGGAACCGTAAGATGTCTAGATATTTATTAGCACTCAAATTATAGTTAGTTTAATTTATTATAAAGTAGTATATATTATAATGTTCATCTTCATAGTAATTTTTATGATATTTTACAAAATAAATTCACAAAACCTTAATTTCTTGTTCTTATGAGAAATGTTATGAAAATATAATAAAAACTACTACTCCTAGGAAGATAAACTCATTAATATCATTTAGTATACTAGCTAGTTTAATGTGCTATAAACTAGTTAATTATCTTCATAGTAGTTGTAATTTTCATCATTTATGCTAAATATTTTATTTTTTATTTATTTATTTTTTTTTTATTTATTTAATGTAATTTACTACTGTACAAAATAATACAATAAGTAAATATGTTGTATGTTTCATATACACTTGAAAATCTTGGGAAGGAACCACTCATCGGTGGTACTTCAATCATTAATTTAAATTAGAAGGTCCCGTGGGTCATCTTCTTTTCAGACGCCTCGGAGGATTATTAGGGATTGTTAAGGATGAAAGATTAATGGGTTAGGATGGTTAAGGAGTTTGGAATGAAAAGACGCATATCTGTTTTGGGTCAATTCTGCAACGAATGGGATGTTAAGGTCTTTGTGAATGAGTTTATTTGTAACGTAATAAGGAGCATCAAGGATTTTACATGCTAAATATAAATTGTATTCTAGTTGTTCGGACAAAATTTCATTCAAATGCAAATATCATAAAAATGACTTCTCTTACGAAGATGTATATTATAAACTGATAATATAGCGCATCTGCAATTTTATTGCTGGCCATCAGCAGGACATCTGTACCTTAAGACATTAAAAAAAAAATTAATATCTGTACGGCTACAACCCATGAAGGGTCAGGGGTCCAGTACTTTGTACATAAGTACTGTTACTAAACCTACGGTTGTGCAAGGTGGTGATTTGGTCAGAATCACGCCCGACCGCCAGATTTTTACCCAAAAAAGGTACCCATAGGTCGGCGATTTTGAAGGCGGGAACTGGGGCGGAGAGTAGTAGTGTTTGTATCTTGGTGGTCCCGTGTTTGTTCATTTATATTGGAAGAAGATAGGTGACCGTATGAAGTAGATTGTAGAAAGAAAGTACGGGTTGTGGTCAATGAACGTATCAAAATGGTAAAAGAAAACTATTTATAGTTAACAAACGTTTCGTCCGACTTTGCCGGGCTTCATCAGTGCTGTATTGATTGAAAGAAGGATGGCAATTGACTTTTTTTTCTCTCTTCCTCAGTTCCTGGTTTATATAGAGCACCTTTCCGTTTTTGTGATATTAATAGAAACTTCATGATTAAGTATCGTGGGTACTGATTAGATTATTCATGATTAAAGCTTTATTAATTTTAGTAATGACTTGAAAAAGGTAGTGAACTTAAAAATTATAATTAATTAAAGATTAAATAAATATTATGTTGAGATAAAGAGGGAGAGATATTGATTAATTGATGCCTTAGACTTTGCACCTTCGATAAAGATAAAAGTACACACTCTTAAATATTAAATAATTGTAATAAATTTTAATAAAAAAATTATTTTATATTCAATTTTAATTTACTTAAAGAGAAAAAATATAATAAAAGAAGGAATTACAGAGATGAAAACCTGAAAGTCTGTGGAGAAATTGATGAGGGTGAAATGGACTGCCTGGATTATTTGGATATCAAGTCAGTTCAATATCCATCAGTTTGGTCTGCCATGCCATTTTTTTTTTTGGGGGGGGGATTCGACCTCCGATGTACCTACCATGTAGACGTTACATACCAACTATGTAGACGTTACATAGTTGTATTGTTATATACATAGTTGTAAATAGCAATAAATAAATATTTTTATTTTTTTTTATTTTTATGTCAATAAAATCATTTTTTACTATATGTAAAATGATATTATGATATATACTAGTTAATGTTATACATATAGTAAAAAATGATTTTATTGACATAAAAATTTAAAAAAACATTTACACTTGAACATATTATCAAAATAAAAATTTATTTATTGCTATTTACAACTATACATTATAATACATTTAGTAAATTTGATCTCAGTTATATTGGAGTGATACAAGCTTGTAGAGAAACAACCCATTAGTAGCACTCTTATTACGTTTTACATTAGCAGGTCTCGTAGCCATCTTCTGTTCAGGCGCCTTGGAACATTGTAAGGAATGGAAGAAGAAGCAAGGTTAGAAACTAGTGGGTTTGGGTGGTTAGAGAGTTTATTATGGAAGGAGTGATATCTGGGTCGGGCTAGATCGGTTATATAGGGAACATTAAGGTCTTTATTTATGATTTTATTTGTGACAAAGTAAGGAGCAATGAGGATTTTACGAAGGATTTTGGATTGTAAGGATTGAATACGAGAGGAATTCGAAGGTTTAGTGGAGGCCCAAAGCTCAACTCCATATGTCCAGATTGACCACATTACAGTCATGGAGCCTTGGAACATTGTAAGGAATGGAAGCGGAAGCAAGGTTAGAAACTAATGGGTTTGGGTGGCTAGGGAGGTTATAATGGAAGGGATAATATCTGGTTCGAGCTAGTTCGGTTACATGTTTAACATTAGGATAATGTATTTGTATGTATGATTTTATTTGTGACAAAATAAAATTTAAAAAAAAAATATTGAATTCAGCACCCGGAATAACATAGAAATTGATAAGAATTACTGAAGATTTAAACAATTTAGAGGTTTTTGTCCAAAAATGGCAGTTTCCTACCACCGTGCAGAGTATAAGACGGTAGTATAAGGTTTTAGGGCTTAGTAACAAACGAATCACTAAAATGATAATAAATCTGAGCCTATGGGTAAAGGTTAGAATCGTAGAACGAAGCGTAGGTGGGAGGATTTAGTCAAGACTAATTTAGTAGATTTGAGATTGGAGGTGATTCCATTCTTGGCAATCCTCCGAGGAGCCTGAAAAGAAGATGGCCTCGTGACCTTATATTGTAAACTGTTTTTAGAGTTCTACTACTGGGTAGTTTCTCTACATCCTGTATCATATTATTATGTCATTATAATCAAATTTACTTGTAGTATTTTTTATGTAGTTGTAAATATCAATAAATAAATAAAAAAAAATAAGAGTTTGGAGGAGCGTCCCTGGACAGATATATATACAGA
Source organism: Halyomorpha halys (assembly GCF_000696795.3). Taxonomy (NCBI): domain Eukaryota; kingdom Metazoa; phylum Arthropoda; class Insecta; order Hemiptera; family Pentatomidae; genus Halyomorpha; species Halyomorpha halys. The sequence continues at coordinate 97,519 of NW_027108636.1, read as the reverse complement.
TTGGTGGCATCGGCATCGAACCTTCAGGTTCTCTAAGCCTTTATTATTAATTATATATTTTTAATTAACTGATAGGTTCATTAGCAGGGTTTAGACTTTTACGGTAATAATTGTTCAATATCTACGCCACTGAGGTTCCATAATATACAATCGTTATTAGAGTCATTCGCCCTTCCCAGCTTCCCATAAAATAACTATAAAAGAATACTAAACCCTGCAAAACTACCTTCATCCTGACTGGACTATCAAGTAGAAAATAAAAATGGAGAGGGTGTTAACGTTATCTTCCTCATCATGTTTTAAATCATAGTGATTGAATTGGCCTAATTACTGTCATGTAGATCAGTCTTTTGTAATGTGTTGGAAGTTTAGACCGTTTGTCGAGTAAGTGCTGTAATAGTCGGAATCGACTTGCAGTTTCCTGTCTTTTCAGTCTTGTGTGAGGATTCCAGATTAGTCGTTTGTCTAAATGTAGTCCAAGGTAGCGGATCTGTTCGACAGGAGTAAGAGTAACATTATTAAATGAAACTAAAGGGCAATCGGTAGGTTTACGATGAAGAGTAAAGGTAATTTGATGGGATTTGTTGGAATTTATCTTAATCTTCCAATTACGACACCATTCTTCGAGGGCTGTGATATGGGATTGGTGAGTTTGAGATACAATTAATGGGTTATTATTAACTGCGAGCACACATGTGTCATCGGCATACGTGGTGAGGATAGTGTTAGGATTGGTTGGAAAGTCAGCTGTATAGATGGTGTAGAGGATGGGACCAAGGATACTACTAGGATGGCATTCCGAGGAAGAAGTTTTAGAATGTGGGATGTTATTAGGTAGTATCCAGGAGCTTTGCAGGTAGGTAATCTTTGAATGATGGCTTTAAGGATCGAAAAAGGATGAAATGCTTTAGGTGGGTGGGTCATTTGGAGCGGAATATTTAGTTCTGCTTCAATACATTCAAGGTGAATTAGGTTAAGGATATAAGAATTTGGAATGAAAGTTTTAGAGAGGTATTGTCCGAATGTTTGTGATTTTTCTGGTCCTGGTTTTGGATTCGGTGAGAAGTGGGTGGTTAAAATCTTTGAAATTCAGCAGTTTTTTCTCCTCAGAAATAAAGTTAAATTTATGATTTTAACACTGTAGAAGTCTTTTATAAATTTTATAAAGTCATAATATATTAGGTCAAATAATAATATGGTGAGAAAACATATGAAAATTAGTGATATATGTACTCATGCTTTATATTACTTGTTCGATAATTTATTTAAAATAATTAGTTAAAGTTTATTTAAAAATAATTATTTAAATTCAATTTGAATTCCTGATACGATTTGAGCCATTAATAACAGGCAAACACGATTAATTTTATATTTCAATATAGATATAATAAAAAATATTAATGTTATAATAATTATATAATAAATATTATTATATGAAAATTTATGGAATTCGCTAATGCTTTCGGATTTGCACTTCAGATTTGCTCTTCTGTGGTTCGAGGAGAAACAAAAATGAGTTAAAATGATTTCTTGATGAGATCTTTCTTTACCTAATCTATAATTTATGCATGATTTCCTTGATGGATAATAAAGCTTTTTAGTTTGGGTAAAGCACCGATGCAAGAGATTAGACAAGTTACAAAAGCCCGACAATTTATCAACGGCAAGCTCCCGAATGGTGTAATGTAAAACTCGAGCAAATATTTCCCCCTTTTAAACATTCGTAAATTTAAGTCTTTGCTAATGTTAGTCCACGCCAATGCATTCTTCCTAATTTGTCCTTGAAAATTTAGTGCGTAAACCAAATAAGCGAAACATATTTTCTACCATGTATGTTTACCTATTTATTATCTCAGATACTATCTGAAAAAAAAATTATATATTTTTAGTTACGGAACAATAAATTTTAATTTTGTTCTAATTTTTTTTCTACTGGATAAATTCGGGATTTATATCGTTAAGAACCTTCCTAGGCCGACACCCAACAAGAGAGAAATGCGTTATTTAGCTATGCTGCCCAAATGCAGCATACCAACTGATCCATGATCAATACAATGATATATACATTGTATATATCCATATATACAATACATATTTACATGATATAACAAAAAATTTTTGTTTTTCATACAGTTTCCTTTTACAATCAATACTAGTGTACACACTAAATACAAATATTTTATTTTTTTTTGTTTTTTCACAATTTCATTCCATTTCACAATTTTATTTCATTTAATTGACAAATTTAGTCTCCCTAATTCGCTCTCTCAGATCCTCTGCAGTTATCCAGTTTAATGGTTTTTAACGTTATTAACTAATTAACTAATTAATTAATTAACGTTCGATTCGTTAAACAAATTTATCATTAGACAGTAATGTGAAATCAAACCAAAGAAATATTAGTCACAGAAGTAGATCAGTTTACAGATCAACAAATAAATAAATACAGTAAAAAAAATAATAATAATAATAATAATAAATAGATTTAAAAAAAAGAAAAAAGTTAGTTAAAAGAAATACATAAATGAATAAATAAGTTAATAAAAAAGATAATAATAATAATAATAAATAGATTTAAAAAAAAGAAAAAAGTTAGTTAAAAGAAATACATAAATGAATAAATAAGTTAATAAAAAAGAATAATTTAATGAATAAATAAGGTAAATAAATAAATAAGTTATAATACATATCGACAGGTCCACAAACTAAAATAAATATAGAGGTGCAGATAGTTGACCGTAGATTACTAATTGGAGAAGATAGTTGGGGGTGTGGTCAGCAAAAAAAAAAAAGCAACTCAAATAAGTAAAAAAATATTTATTCCTATCCTGGTTCCAATTAAAATAAAAATAAATAAAACAAAGAATAATCTCAGAGGTAATTCCCGTACAGGTGATGGTGTATGATCCCCAGGGAGTCCAAAATAATATTTTCTGCCAAGATCGCAATATCCCCGATGCTAACACCTAGGCCTTCTATGAAGCTCCTTGTTCTATCTGGTATTGTTCCGCGAGATCCAAACCAGAGGCCTCTCACGGTGAACTCTCTCTCTCCGAAGGTCTCGCGTAATTTTTATTTAAGGAAAAGGACACATTTTTCATATATATATAGTATATGCAAATCGGATAAGAACTTTCGGAGATCTTACATTAGTAACTAACAAATATAAAATTTGTATTTATATAGATAGAGGGCATAGGCGATATCGAAAATACGCGATATTTTTGCTAATTCGTCTGATTTAGGTCATTATTTTTTCTTAGTATTGGTAATTTTATAACCTTTCATATTGTCTCATATACAGCATCTGAAAAAATGTATACATTTTTAGTTAATGGGACAATAAAGTTTAATTTTGTTAATATTGTACTGTTCTAGCTTATAAATCGTAACAGTGCTAAAAAATGAAAAATGCTAAAAAAATTATGCTTATCATTTTTGTATGCTATTTTGGCACAGACCCTTAGATGTTGTCATCTGGTCGGATTATATGCATGTATATAGTGCACCTAAATAAATAAATAAAAAAAGAAGAAAACTGGATAACTCCATGATTTATATATCCAAAAACATTTCCAGGACAAGAAAAACCTTTAATCAATTTTTTTATTTAAATCGGTTGAGAACTTTCGAAGAACTTACATAAGTTACAAACATAAATTAAATTTTTATTTATATAGATTGATTTAATTCTTTTTGTATTTAGGATTTATTCATTCAAAAATATGTAATGTTTTTAACCTTGCCAATGAAATCCACATATAAAACTGAAAAGATAGGAAACTGCTCGTCGATTCCGACTATTACAACATTTACTATACAAACGGTCTAAACTGCCAATCCATTAAAAAAGACTGATCTACATGACTATTATATGGCCTATCTTGGAGTTGAGGTTTGGGGCTTCACTAAACCATCAAATTCCTCCCGAATCCAATCCTTACAATCCAAAATCCTTCGTAAAATCCTCAATACTTCTTACTTTGTCACAAATCAAGTCATCCATCAGGACCTCAATGTCCCATATGTTGCCGATTGGACCAGAACCAGATACGAATCCTTCCATGATAAACTTCTCAACCACCCAAATCCACTTGTATCTAACCTGGCTTCTCCTTCATTACCTGATAATCCTGCTAGGCGTCTGAAAAGAAAATGGCCTCGAGATCTTCTCCTCTAGAAATGTTGTTGGAGTTCTATCAATGGGTAGATTCACCTCATGTTTGTATCATGTCACTATGTCACCAACAGCAAATTTATTGTTGTATGTATTTTTATACAGTTTTAAATAACAATAAATAAATTATAAAAAAAAAAAAAAACCTTTTCAAATGCAATAGTGACTAGGTGATAACTACAATGGTAGTTTTTTCAGTGTGTATATATGTAAGTGTGCGCATGCGTGCGTATAAACCTTTTTTCATTATCAGTTGCCTGTATACATGTGTATATGCGAATTTACCGTAGAGAAGAAAGATAAATAAAAGGGAATGATATAACGACGTGCTCTGAGAATGGAAACGCGACTTACAAAGAGAAGCAAATAGTGAAAACGGTTTCGTATTTCTCATCTCAGTACTCCAAGAGCCTCTCAATTTCTGTAGCATCCCATGTTTGTTGTCGAGCTCACTTCGACCAGATATATCTCTCTTCCCAGCCGGGGGAAACTTTTCTAATATTCCGGCTCTGGGATAAGTTTCTTTTCCGTTTATTAGTTTGATTTGAATAGGTAACTCTTGTAATCTAAATATCAACTGCTTGAGAATATAATTCTTTTTACATTTTGTTAATTGTTTATTTATACTGTTAATAAATAAATTAAAGAGAAGAAAAACTTATAAAAGAGATAAAATAATATTGGAATCCCTCCCTAATAAGGATTTCATATATTCTTTTTTTTATATAAATTGTGAATAGAATTTTGAACACGATAATCAAGTAGAAAAAATTGTTCATATTTTAGAAAGTATTGATAAGTAGTAACATGGAAAAAAACCCTTAAAAGACGTTAATCACCTCCAAATAACGTCAATCATGATTTTTATTTATTTTATTCAACCCTTTTTATCTTTTAAACAAAAAAGGTGGCAAAAACAATCATTATTATATAACCATCAAATAAAGACAAATTGATCAACAAAATATTCCATGTATTTTTGTTTTGTTAATATCACCTCATTATATTAAAAAATAAAATTTTTTATTACTATTTTTTTTTTTTATCACTAGTTTGGATTCCAAACATCCCACTCCACTATCCAGCAATGTCATCGTGTGGTGGACATAGTCTCGTCTTCTTTAGAGCGCGGAATGTACTGCGCGGGAGTCTAGGGACTGCTTTACAAACTCCTTAAATACCTACCTCCTACACACTTTCTCATCATTCGTTCCTTTCTCATTCATAGATTATTCCAAGTAAACCACAATGGTTCCTATTCATCCCTCTATTCTCAGTCCGCTGGGGTTCCTCAAGGTAGTATCCTTGGTCCCAACCTCTACACCGCTTATACAGTTGACATTCCAACCAATCCTAACACTATTCTCACCACGTATACCGATAACAAATGTGTGCTCGCTGTTAATAATAACCCATTGATTGTATCTCAACTCGCCATATCATAGCCCTCGAAGAATGGTGTCGTGATTGGAGGATTAAGATAAATTCCAACAAATCCCATGAAATCACATTTACCCTTCGTCGTAAACCTACCGACTGCCCTACAGTTTCATTTAATAATGTTACTCTTACCCCTTTCGAATAATTCGCTAACTTGGACTACATTTGGACAAACGATTAACCTTATTGCTTGTCACAAATAAAATCATAAATAAAGACCTTAATGTTCCGTATATTACCGCTCTAGCCCGACCCAGATATCACTCCTTCCATTATAAGCTTCCTAACCACTGAAACCCACTAGTTTATAACCTTGAATCCTCTTCCATACCTGACAATGCTCCGAGGCGCCTGAAAAGAAGATGACCACGAGACCTTCTAATGTGAAACGTCATTAGAGTGCTGCCAATGGGTAGTTTCTCTACACGCCTATAACACTCCAATTTATCCGAGATCAGATTTACTAAATGTATTATAATTTACAGTTGTAAATAGCGATAAATAAATATTTTAAAAAAATTTAAATTAATAAAAATAATTTCCTTCACTTATGATCATTTGAATAATGTTATTTAGTAAATTTTAAATTATATGTATATACAAGACAGTGCTTCAAAATAGAAATAGATATAATTGACAATATTAGGATGCCGTAAACCCGAAACGTGGCACGAAAAATAAAGAATTGTGTTCTAAATGGAAGTTTTTTTCTCTCCTGATCATATTAACAAATTAACTAAAAGAACTTTCTAGGAAAGTAAATCCAGAACATTCCATATAAATCAAAGATCACTCATATAATCAAAATATGATAGCCAACCAATAATAATTTCTAATTCGTTTAAATTTTGGATTTTACAAGTTTCATTTAGACTGAGAACATAATATTTCTAAGTGTTGGTTTAATTTGGTGATTAATCTAAGTAGCTTGTTTTCAACTGGATTCTTAATCATTGGAGAGAGAGAGAGCAATTTAGTGTAAGATGTTGTTGGGGTTTATCACGTTCTTTGGGGAAAACATTTCTAAATTAGAGAAAGAAATAACAAATAAAGAGGTAAAAAATAACATTCATCTATATAAAGTTTAAGAATGACTTTATTTTGATTATTATAGATTGAAATTTTTTTTTATTTTTCTATTTTGTTAATAATTTATTTATTGATATTTACAACTGTATACACATATATACAAGTAAATTTGCTGTAGGTGACATAGTAACATGATAAAAACATGTGGAGAATCTACCCACTGATAGAACTCCAATAACATTTCTAGAGAAGAAGATCTCGAGGCCATCTTCTTTTCAGACGCCTTGGAGGATTATTAGGTAATGAAGGAGAAGCCAGGTTAGAAACAAGTGGATTTGGGTGGTTGAGAAGTTTATTATGGAAGGAACGGTATTTGGTTCTGGTGAAATCGGCAACATATGGAATATTGAGGTCCTGATGGATGACTTGATTTGTGACAAAGTAAGGAGCATTAAGGATTTTACGAAGGATTTTGGACTTTAAGGATTGGATTCTGGAGGAATTTGATGGTTTAGTGCAGCCCCAAAGCTCAACTCCATATGTCCAGATAGGCCTTATAATAGTCATGTAGATCAGTCTTTTGTAATGGATTGGCAATTTAGACCGTTTGTATAGTAGATGTTGCAATAGTCGGAATCTACGAGCAGTTGCCGATTGAAATTTAAAGTTGTGAATGGATAATGCATACAGTACAATAGCCTGGAAGAAAAAAAAAACAGTTATATCACCGCAAAATTACCAACAACACTAGAAAATGTAAAAGAACATTATTTAAGGAAGAGTAAATTTGCTGAAGTATGAGCTGTAATTAAAGAGGAGGAGCCATAATTAATTAATTATAAAAGAGCTATTTGCATTCAAAAGTTGCCAAGATATAACATTTCAAAAAGCAACATTTCATAAAAAATGTACTGAAAAACTAGTTAATCAGTAGTTAGTGAATTTATTTTGAGTAATCTATATCTCATGAACCATAAGATTTACTAATGTCTGCCAACACTTCAATTAAAGTTTATTAAATGTACTAAGTAAACCATAACGTTTATCTTCGTAGATTAATATTTTTTTTATGATATTTGACTAAATAAATTGATTTATAATTGTTCGGATAAAATTATTGGTTTTGAAAAAATATATCTCAGCAATTATAGGACGGGCCTATGTCTGCCAACACGCAAAATATAGTTCATTTAACTTAATATAAAGTAGTTTATGTCACGTATCTTCGCAGAAGTAGTAGTTTTTAAGATATCCACATATGGATTTTTTTTTTAAATATTTATTTATTGCTATTTACAACTGAACATTATAATACATTTAGTAAACCTGACCTAAGTTAAATTGGAGTGTTACAGGTGTGTAGAGAAACTACACATTGGTAGCACTCTAATGACATTTTACATTAGCTGGTCTCGTGGCCATCTTCTTTTCAGACGCCTCGGAGAATTGTCAGGAATGGAAGAGGAAGCAAGGTTAGAAACTAGGGGGTTGAGTGATTAGGGAGTTTATAATGGTAGGAGTGATATCTAGTTGGAGCTAGATCGGTTACATAGAGAACATTAAGGTCATTATGTATGATTTTATTTGTGACAAAGTAAGGAGCATTGAGGATTTTACGAAGGATTTTGGATTGTAAGGAATTTTACACATGAAATTTTGTTCGAACAACTATAAATCAATTTATTTTAGCAAATATCATGGACACTACTACTTCTACTAAGATAAACGTCATAAATAATTTATAGTACGTTCAACTAGCTTTAATATGAGTGCTGATAGACATCTGTACGTCGAATGGTTTTTGAGACATAGATTTGTGAAACCAGATACCAATTCTTTCATAATAAACTTCCCAACCACCCAAACCAACTCGTTTCTAACCTAGCTTCTCCTTCACTACCTAATAATCCTCCTAGGCGTCTGAAAAGAAGATGGCCTCGAGATCTTCTCCTTTAGAAATGTTTTTGGAGTTCTATCAATGGGTATTTTCTCCACATGTTTTTATCATGTCATAAAATCACTTACAGCAAATTTACATGATGTGTATATATGTATAAAGTTGTAAATATCAATAAATAAATTATAAAAAAAAAAGAAAAAGATTTCTGAAAATAAATTCACGAACTTCAGATTTTTCAATGAATTTTTAGTGAGCTTTTTTTTCATTAAATAGCTCTATTAGGGCTCATATTCTAAAAAATGTACTCTACTTTCAATATTGTTCTCTTAGATTTTCTAATGTTGTTGGTAGTTTTAAAGATATAGAGCTCCAAATGAAAAATGTATTTGTTTTAACGTTTTAAAACTACTGCCATTTTTTAGTCCCCCTACGTATAGATGACAGACTCATCAGTTTTGACTAATAATTATACATAGCTTTCATTAAAGTAATCAAAAATTGGGGTTAAATAATTGACTTTTTTCTTCTCTTGAGCTCTTGTACCAATATGCTTGAAAGGGGATTTCAAAGTCTCGTTTAAGCATATTAAGTCAAGAGGTATTTATTCGACTGTTTAGTTAAGGGTTCAGTAATGTAAGCGTTTAAACTTTACCGAGGGTTTAGTAATGTAAGCGTTTAAACGTTACCTAGGGTTTAGTGTAGTTTGTTCACCTGGTGATAGTTCACAATGGATAATCAAGGTGTGCTCTTAAATTTAGTGTTTAAATTTATATCATGATGTATTCAGAAGGAAACAATTTATTTTTAAGCAACGTTTCGCCTCACCTTGCAGGGCTTCGTCAGGGCTAATAAGAATGAAGTACTGCTAAAAACCGACTTTCTCAGTTGGTAGCAGGACTTCATTCTTAGCCCCGACGAAGCCCTGCAAAGTGAGGTGAAACGTTAACTTTTTTTTTTTTTGATAAAACTCCTTATTTATTGATATATATTACAATCTGCCACACAGTTGTAGGCAATGGGTAATAATGATGAATGATGTCATACATACTAAAATAAAATAAAATAATTAAATGAATGAAAAAAAAAAACTCTCTTAAAATATATACAAACAAAAGAATGAACATAATCAAACTATCTTTATGAAAAATAACATAATGATAAAATAATATAGTCTCTAGTCACATTTACACTCTATTATACAATATTTACACAATCGACCTGAGGATCCCTGAGCCCACTCTATCCCCCACGTGTGAGTGGTAGAACTGAGCTCAAAAGATCCCAGCGCATCCCTCTCGCCGCATCACTGGTAGTGAGGCAGTGGAGGCTGAGAAAGTGCACTAAAGCCGCAAACACTCAACTTTAGTGGAGAATCTAACCATTGGCAGAAGTCCAATTGTCCATTTTTATTTTAATAAGTCTCTTGGCCACTGACGTTTCAACCTTCTAGGTGAGCTGTAGGGATGGGTGGAACTAGATAAGGTTTGAATCAAAGGATTAGGATGGTTGGAAAGGTTTATATGGAATTTTGAGAATTTGGTTGGTATTAGATTAAGGACATGTAGGTCATGGTGTAGTGTTCTGTTGGAAACGTAATAGGGTGCATTAACTATGGTTCTAAGGATTTTGATTTGAGAGGATTGGATACGTGATGTTCGACGGGTTAGCAGTTCCCCAAAGTTCAATTCCGTAGGTCGAGATAGGTCGGAGTATAGTCTTATAAATTAGTAGTTTGTTTTCTAGTGAATGATGAGAGGTCCGGCTGAGCAGTCGGTATAGTTGGCTGAATCGTCTGTTGAGTTCTTGTCTTTTAAGTCTAGTATGTTGGTTCCAGGTGAGTCTTTTGTCCAAAATGAATCAGAGATATCGCACTGTGTCGGATCTGGGAAGAGGAATATTATTAAGAGTAACAGGCATTCAATGATTTTTATCCGGCATTGGTTGCACCATTGCTCAATCCAAGTGAGGTGTGTTTGGAGAAGAGGCTGTTACAGGATCGGGATGGGAGGATAGGAAAGCTCTCGTTAACAATCAATAGTTTTCTTTTACTATTTTTATAGCTTTATTAACCGCCACCCAGACTATCTTTCTCGAAAATTTAAATTCGTGTTATTCTAAAACATCTAACTATATTCTAGAACATCTACTAAAATTCGAAAACATCTGTTTTTCATTTGTAGGGTGTGTAAAGTAGCCACAATATAGTTCAAATATAT
>NW_027108636.1:85138-86677 GCF_000696795.3 Halyomorpha halys | reverse complement strand
TTATATAAAATTTATTGTGAAGAGAGTTGATTGATATAACGCTCCATCTTAATCTTATCCATCTCATGTTGGAACCTGTAGATTTTCACTTTGTACCCATCGATTACGCTTTTACTTAGAAGGTATATCGTTTCTGTATCGATTTTCACTCAGTTTTGACGAGGGTTAGGGCCGTTCTTTTTTTTTTTTTTGTATTGAAAATCGATTTCCAGATTGAAATGGACTCGTTATCGTGGGTGTCGTTTGCAGCCCGCATCGACTTGGAAAGATTTTCAATTTCCAACCTGAATAAGGAAAAGTTAATCTCATTAAATCCTCTTTTATGGCGAGAGGAAATTCTATCTTGATTTCAGAAGATCTATTTCTAATCAGAAAATAACTTACTTTTCAAAATACTTTACTTGTCCTTAATAGTTGTGATTGGATCGTTAATCCTGGAATGAACATATTTCCCAAAATACTTGAACAGTTCCTTAGACCTGATTCTACTGTCCCAAAACCCGTTAGCTTCTAGTGACCCACCATCGTGAAAACTGCTACCACCAAGAAGGTAAAGGTAAATTACGTTATAGCACATTAAACTAGCTTTAATTTGGGTGCTAATAGGCATCTATTCGTCTAATGCCTCCTGAGATATATTTCCCCAGTATAAATTCACTACTGTTTTTTAATTATTTTGTTATAAAACGTTTTTTAAAAGAACGTTATGTCGGGAACTGTTTAACGTAAGCAGCTCTGCTAGTGGTCATGTTTTGGTAAATTTACTCTACTTTAAATTATTTCCTATTAAGTTATAGTTATAAAGATATGGAGTTCTGAATGAAGAAGACATTTTTTTCTTAACATTATAAAAATTACCAGTTTGGATTCCGAACGTGCCACTCTACTATCCAGCAATGTCATCGTGTAGTGGACGTAGTCTCGTCTTCTTTGGAGCGCGGAATGTACTGGGCGGGAGTCTTTTTCGATGTAGAACAGGCTTTTGATCTGAGTCTGGCACCCGGGACTGCTTTACAAACTCCGTAAATTCTTACCTCCTACATACTTTCGCATCATTCGTTCCTTTCTCATTGATAGATCATTCCAAGTAAACCACAATGGTTCCTATTCATCCCTCTATTCTCCGTCCGCTGGTGTTCCTGAAAGTAGTATCCTTGGTCCCATCCTCTACACCGCTTATACAGTTGACATTCCAACCAATCCTAACACTATTCTCACCACGTATACCGATGACAAATGTGTGCTCGCTGTTAATAATAACCCATTAATTGTATCCCAAAATCTCCAATCCCATATACAGCCCTCGAAGAATGGTGTCGTAATTGGAGGATTAAAATAAATTCCAACGAATCCCATCAAATCACCTTTACCCTTCGTCGTAAACCTACTGACTGCCCTACAGTTTCATTTAATGATGTTACTCTTACCCCTGTCGATTTTCTAACTTGGACTACATTTGGACAAACTATTAACCTGGAATCCTCACACAAGACTGAAAAGACAGGAAACTGCACGTCGATTTCGACTATTACAGCACTT
>NW_027108636.1:73341-84678 GCF_000696795.3 Halyomorpha halys | reverse complement strand
ACACGCCTGTAACACTCCAATTTAACTTAGATCAGATTTACTAAATGTATTATAATGTACAGTTGTAAATAGCAATAAATAAATACTTAAAAAAAGAAAAAAAAACATTATGAAAATTCAACATTTTTTATTTCTCTTAACTATGCTTGACAAATTAATCAATTTTGACTAGTAATTATTCATAGTTTTTATTAAAGTAATAACAAATTGTGGTGAAAGAACTGACTTTTGTTTCACTAGGCTCTTGTTCTAACTCCATTGTTACCTGAAGGTCCAATATATGAATGGAGACAGATAAATGGGATACATAAATACAACTTCCTGTTGCTATATTTGAACTATAGGGCCTTTTCCCATTCCTCCACCGGAACCATAACATCCTCTCAGTTATGAACCAACTAAAATTAAACTACTTGGAAGTATTCTTCGTTTGGCTTCCGTCCATATTCCAGCTCTCTGTCATAGCAAGTCGGTTTTTATTTTTACGATGGGTTGTTCTTTGTATTGAAAGTGTATACTGATCGAACTTGTTGATATGATTGTAGAGTTTTGTCTTTGTCTCTCTTCCCACTCCTGGCACTCAAGCCTACGAGGACAGTGTTACTGACAGTGATAGTAACAGCCATGGCAGCTATAACCACAGTACAAACTATGGCATTTGTTTTCGTTACATAAGTGTCACGAAACCCCTTATTTCTATATTTTTAATCATATTTAAACTATTTTTTTTTAAATTTCAAATATTATATTTAAATTACTCATTGGTTATATTATTAATTTTTTAGTTAAGCCCCTTATTTTTAAAAATTTAAATCGTATATTTAAACCACTTATTGGTTGTATCTTTACCTTTATATTTAAGCCCCTTATTTTAAAAATTTTTAAATCCTATACTTATACCCCTTTTTGTGTATAATTTAAATCTTATATTTGAACCTATATTTTTTAAAATTTTAAATTTTATATTTATACCTCTTACCCTTGTCGAACAGATCCGCTACCTTGAATTAGATTTGTAGAAGTGATTAACCTGGAATCCTCAGACCAGACTGAAAAGACAGGAGACTGCACGTCGATTTCGACTATTACTTAGCACTTACTAGACAAACGGACTAAACTTCCAACACATTACAAAAGACTGATCTACATGACTGCAATAAGGCCAATTTGGACATATGGAGTTGAGCTTTGGACCTCCACTAGACCTTCGAATTCCTCTCGTATACAATCCTTAATCGTTCGTAAAATCCTCAATGCTCCTTACTTTGTCACAAATAAAATCATACATAAAGACCTTAATGTTCCCTATGTAACCGATGGCCACTAGACCAGCTAATGTAAAATGTCATTAGAGTGCTACCAGTGGGTAGTTTCTCTACACCTGTAACACACCAATTTAACTTAGATCAGATTTACTAAATGTATTGTAATGTACAGTTGTAAATAGCAATAAATAAATATTAAAAAAAAAAATTATACCTGTTATTTTTGATATTTTAAATTTTAATTTAAATCACTTCTTCTTTTAAAATTTCTAATCTTATATTTATACCTGTTATTTTATTTTTTTTTAATATTATGTTTATTCACTCATGTTGAATATTTTAAACTATATATTTTCATTTTTTCATATTATGTTGAAACCCTTATTTTAAAATTTTAACTCTTAAATTTAAGCCATTTTTTAAATAATATTTTAAATCTTATATTTGTACTCTTAGTTGTTTTTTAGTACTTTTAGTATTATATTTAATTTTCAATCCTTGAAAAATATTATATTTAAACCACTTACTTGTTATATTTTTAACTTTATTTTTAAGCCCCTTATTTTTAAAAATTTAAAATCCTGTAATTATACCCCTTTTTGTATATAATTTAAACCTTATATTTGAACCTATATTTTTTAAAATTTCAAATCAAGTATTATACCAGGGCATTCAAAAAGTCCTGTCGTTTTTCGTTTGTTCGTTGTTTATTTTGATTCTAGAGTGTTTGCTAATTAATTCCGTTCAATACAACTTTTATCCATGTAAACACAAATGTTTATACTTTATGAATAGGAGGCTAAGGAGGATTAATTTAATGCAGTCACCATCCAACTGTCTAGTTAAAATGATTCCAGTTGAAACTCAAATTCGGTCGATTTTGCTCTATGAGTTTAAACTTGGCTCAAAAGCTGCCGAAACTGCTAGAAAAATATGCTCCGTGTTTGGGGAAGATGTGCTGTCTGAGCGGAAGGCACAATTTTGGTTTTCAAAATTTCGTGGAGGCGACGAGACACTAGAAGACGAGGCACGCTCAGGTCGACCAACTGTAGTTGATAAGGAGGACGTTCGAAGAGTAGTAGATTGGATCCGCGTCAAAGTTGTTCAGAGATAGCCTCTCAACTTAATATCTCAGCCACCACTGCCTGGAATTACCTTAAAGAACTGGGAAAAGTGAAAAAACTGGATAAATGGATTCCTCATAAGCTTTCAGATGCCAATATGCTTGTTCGCTTGACAACTGCATCTTCGTTAACTTCCCGCTTGAAAGTCGAACCCTTTTTGAATCGAATCATCACCTGTGATGAGAAATGGGTGTTGTACAACAACTTCAGACGATCATATCAGTGGTTGTCGGCAGATGAGAAACCTAAACAATTTCCAAAACCAGATCTCCATCCAAAGAAAGTTTTGCTCATTGTTTTCTGGACAGCCAAAGGTATAGTGCATTTTGAGATTCTGAATCAAGGGCAAACCATCACTGCAGAAGTATACTGCAATATACTGGACCATTGCCAATCCAAGCTTAAGACTTTTGATCCCTGCTTAGTCAACAGAAGAAGACCTTTGCTTCTTCAAGACAACGCTCGACCACACACCGCCAAATTGACCAGGGAAAAATTGACAGAAATAGGCTGGGAAGTTTTGCCTCACCCACCATATTCCCCTGACCTGTCACCCACTGATTATCACCTATTCAGAGATCTCGACAACAATCTGAGACAAAAATGTTTTCAAGACCGTGACAACCTAATTCACGAACTGACCACTTATTTTTGCAGTAAAAATCAACAGTTTTTTAAGGAAGGAATTTGGGCTTTACCATCTCGTTGGGAGAAGGTTACCGACTGTAACGGTGGATATTTTGATGAATAAAGGTGATTATTTGAAAATATTTATTTATTTATAATTTCCCCCCAAAAAACGACAGGACTTTTTGAATGACCTGGTACTTTCAAAAATATATTCAAATTAAACTCTTCTTTTTTTTGAAATTTCAAATATATTTAAACCACTTATTTGTTAAATTTTATTAAAAAAGACAGGATCGCATAAAAAATAAATTGATGAGTTAGTATTTAATGTTAATCTAAATTTTAATTTACATATATTCACATTTTTATTTATTTATTAATGTCTACTTTCTTTAATATTATTATGATAATTTATAATATATAATATAATATTCTGTTTTACTGCTGGCATTGGTGCCACCTCGCCCCCATAGAGACAGCAGCTGTGGTAATAACTTCCGACAGTCCTCCCCAGTTTGTTTTCCTTCCGTGCCTTCGGCAGGCTTTTCATTAAATCCCTTTAATTGGTTTGTCTCGTTTTCCGGGCCCTGCGTTGTTTTTTTCGGATTTTTCAGCTTGGCAATTTCGGAACGCTGTAAAACAGTTTAATTAGATTTTGATAACTGTCTTTTTTATTTTTTTTTCTGAATTAACAGATTACCTTTAACAATCCCTCAAACTTGTTAAGGATTCTGTGGTTAATTTGAGTAAGTTTATATTAGAATTGGGATTATCTGATCCAATGATGAGCACCACTTGTTGAATTAGGATATAGACTTTAAAAATTCGATCAAAAATAGACCAACAAGAGAACTTGCTGGATACATGCGGCAGACAATGCTAAAAATAACCCTTTATAAATAAAGTATAAAGTGTTCCTAAATAATCTGGTTTTTGGCCTCCCCCCACTTGGTCTCTAGTCTATTATATTGGTATTCATTGTTGTGTATAGACGTCCTGATGGATTGCTTCGAGCCACCTTCAAGTCCCGCCCACCTTAACCTCCTTGCCTTCATATCATGATACTGACTGACCAGTCTCTGCAAGCAGTTCTCCTTTTGTTATGGCTCTGATCTTAGATTGCTCCAGTAATTGTACGTATGACTTTCCATTCAAAATCCCTCGATTCTGCTTTCTATGATACACAGCCGTATATCAGATCATTAGATATTGATCTAACCGGTTTCTCAGCCGTATATCAGTGCTGGCTTTATCACGGCATTGTACTTCAGATCTTTAGAGATTTTTCGTGCTTGTTATAAACTGGTCTATTTCAGTCCGTTGATCATTTATTGATGTTATTGTGGATCCGAGGTATTTGAAATTGTTTCCCTTACTATATATTCCATATATACAATATTTAAGTGAAATTAAAAAGTTTTCATATTTTTAATTATGAGAGATAGTTGACCGTGGATGACGTACCAGGAAAAGATTGTTGGGAGTGCGGTCAAAGTGAAACACAAATAAGTTGGTGTAACCTATTTTATTGTGTCAACGCTAGATTTTCTAGCCTTCTTCAGCGCTAAGAACAGAACAAGATAACAACCACAGTAAGTATAGAAAATAAAAAAGAAAGTATAAACAGAATAACATAAAATGAATAATTTTACAAAATAGAATTAATAAAATGAAGTGATGAGAGAAGTGGGAAATAAACTGTATACATAGGTAATTGAAAAAGTGGGTAAAATAACATAATTAAGGAAATGAAATAAAAATGAAGTTATATAATGCAAAGAAGTATGAACATATTAGTTATTAATAATTTAAAAATTGAAATATAGAAAGAAAAAGAAAATTGAGATGAGAAAATATATGTAACAATAATAATTGATAAAGAGGCAAAATATAAGTAAAGTATACATAAGAAATGAATATAAAAAAAAATTTTGAAAACACCAATAATAATATAGTGAACATAACTTATATCGTGGGTAAGGAAAATGGAGAAAAGAAGGGGTGGTAAAATAAAGGAAGGGGAAAGTAAGAATAAAACGAACCTGTAAATAAAACTAAAAAAAAAGTAATAAAACGAAAAATCTGAAGTACATAAGTTTTCATATTTTGTTTATAATATATAATTATTTTAAAAAGTTAAAAAAAAATAAAAATAATTTAAAAAATCGACAAATTTCTTTGCATTTTTTTTACTGTCCGTTTGTATGCTGTTAAGTTTATGAATGTATATATTAAATAGTTGTTAATTATAATTAAGTTAAATTCTGAACGCTAACCTATCCTCACAGAAAACGGTATGGGATGGAGGCGATAACTAATTTCCTCGGACCATCCGGGACCCACACTATTGTAGGGTGCCTATTGTCCCCGGGTCGGATTAAGGGAACAAAGGCTAGGCCCCACTGTCGATATCTAGTATATTAAATAGTTCTTATCAAGGGGGCTATATAATAATAAGTTCTACTATTACTAAAAATTCTATCAAGTTTCAGTAATAATATAACAAGTATATATAATTTTTTTTTTAATATAACCCATTCCTACTTTTTAAGATATAGAGCTCCGAATGAAAAATTAATGTTTTTTTAAGGTTTTAAACAGCCGTCATGTTTTATTCCCCCTACCTATACTTGGCAGACTCATTACTTAGCCGTGAGTCAACACTGTAGGTTCGGGAGCCCTCTGGGGTCCACCGAGCCTCATACAGTGAAAACCCTTTAATAACCTCCTCCCCCCCCAAAAAAAATGATGAAAACCCTTAAAATCTGGCGATCGAGCTTGATTCTGACCAAGTCGCCACCTTGTACAACAGTTTGTCCAGTAACAGCACTTGATTATAGTACAAGAGCCGGAAAGAAAAAAAGGCAGTTATCTCGCCCCAATTTTTGATTACTTTAATGAAAAATATGTATAATTATTAGTCAAAATTGATGAGTCTGCCAAGTATAGGTATAGGAATAAAAAATGGCCTGTGTTTTAAAACGTTAACATTTTTTTTTTCATTCGGAGTTCTATATCTTTAAACACTAGAAAACCAAAGTGAACATCATTTAAAGTTGAGTAGATTTGCTAAAATGTGAGTCATAATGGAGCTATTTCACGTTCAATGGTTCCTGAGATATAGCTTTTTAAAAAGTAACATTTCATTAAAAAAAAAAAAAAATGGACTGAAAAATTGGAATTTATTTTGATAAATCTACATCTCAAAGTCCATTCGACTTACAGATATCTATTAGCACTCAAATTTAAGCTAGTTTATTGTACTTTAAAGTAGTTTATGATGTTTATCTTAGTAGAAGAAGTAGTTGATACGATTTTTGAAAATATATATCTATGGAACCATAAGACCTACATATGTCTGCCAGTACTCAAAATAAAGGTGATTTAACTTACTATAAAGTAGTTTATCACATGTATTTTCTTAAGGGTAGTAGTTTTTATGATATTCGCATACGAATATAAATTGTGCACATCAAATTTTGTCCGAACAACTATAAATCAATTTATTTTAGCAAATATCATGTGAACTACAACTCCTACGAAGATAAACTTCTTAAACAACATTTATAGACCATTAAACTAGCTTTAATTTGAGTGATTTTTGAGATATATTTCTAAAAATAAATTCACAACTTTGATTTTTCAGGGCATTTTTTTATGAAATGTTGGTTTTTTAAAATCTATATCTCGGGAACTATTTAACGTAAGTAATTCTATTAGGGCTCATATTTTAGCAAATTTACTCTTCTTTAAATGACATTCTCTTAGGTTTTCTTCTGTTGTTCTTACTTTTTAAGATATAGAGTTCTGAATGAAAAATTAATTTTTTTTATCGCTTTGAAACAGCCGCCATTTTTTATTTCCCCTATACCTATACTTGGCAGATTCATCAATTTTGACTATTAATTATAGATAGTTTTCATTAAAGTAATCAAAAATTTGGGTGAGATAACTGCCTTTTTTCTTCTCTAAGGCTCTTGTACTATAACCTGATACATTATGTAACAGGTGAGAACTGTTATTGATCTACTTACTGATGACCAATAGGGGCTGTGTACTGTACCGCAATCCGTCATGTAGTACCTGAGCAAACATTGTCCGATTCTCCAGGCTTTGGAAACCGACTTAATTACCTTCCAGTACAATTTCGAACTTAGTATCCATAGCATAGTTTAGTACAAACACAAATGTTTGATTCTAAAATACTGACCTTAGTACATAAGTTAATACTAATAGTACAAGAGCACGGTGGAAAAAAGTTTGATTACTTTAATGAAAAATATGTATAGTTACTAATTAAAATTAATGAGTCTGCCAAGTGTAGGTAGGGGGAATAAAAAATGGCGGATGTGTCAAAACGTTAAAAAAAAAATTATTTTTCATTCGGAGCTCTATATCTTAAAAAGTAGGAATAACACAAGAAAACTTAAGAGAACGTCATTTAAAGAAGAGTGAATTTGCTAAAATATGAGCCCATGATAGAGTTATTTACGTTAAATAGTTTTCGAGATATAGCTTTTTAAAAAGCAACATTTTATAAAAATGTATGGGGCGTACTGAAAGATCGGTAGATTTTGTAGTGAATTTATTTGGAAAAATTTATGTCTATTAGTTTTTCTAGTGTTGTATCAATAAATCAATTTATTTTAGCAAATTTCATGTAAACTATTACTCCAACGAAGATAAACATGATAAACTACTTTATAGCTCATTAAACTAGCTTTAATTTGAGTGCTAATAGACATCTGTACGTCAAAAAGTTTTTGAGACATAAATTTTTCAAAATAAATTCACTAACTACTGATCTTTCAGTACGTCCCATACATTTTTATAAAATGTTGCTTTTTAAAAAGCTATATCTCGAAAACTATTTAACGTAAATAACTCTATCATGATCTCATATTATAGCAAATTTACTCTTCTTTAAATGACGTTTGTCTAGTAAATGTTGTAATAGTCAGAATCGACGAGCAGTGGACAAAATTTAATGTGCGAAATTTATATACACAAGCAGATATCATAAAAAATATTACCTCTACGAAGATAAATGGTATAAACTACTTTATAACACATAAATCTTTTTTCTATTTGATTATTGGCAGATGTCTGCATGTCAAATGGTTCCTGAGATAGTTTACATGAAATTTGCTAAAATAAATTGATTTATTGATACAACACTAGAAAGCCTAATAGGATATCATTTAAAGTGAAGTAAATTTGATAAAATATAAACACTGATAGAGCTATTTACATTTAATGATTCCCGACAGTTTTTTTAAAAAGCAACATTTCATAATAAATTACTGAAAAATCATTAATTAGTGAATTTATTATGGGGAATCTTTACTTCAGGAACCATAAGCTGTAAAGATCTATTAGTATTCTAATTAAAGCTATTTTAATATGCTATAAAGTAGTTTATAATGTTTGTCTACATAGGAGTTGTAGTTTTTATGATATTTTTCAAAATATTATATTTGGATTGAATTTATTTAAAAAATGTTGATTTCTAATTGTTTCAATAAAACATTTCATTTATGATAAACTATATCTCAGGAACCATTAGATATGCAGATATCTGCCAGTAATCAAATAGAAAAAAGATTTATGTGTTATAAAGTAGTTTATATCGTTTATCTTCGTAGGGGTAATAGTTTTTATGATATTTCCTTGTGTATATGAATTTCGCATATTAAATTCTGTCCACTGCTCGTCGATTCCGACTATTACAACATTTACTAGACAAACGGTCTAAATTTCCAATCCATTACAAAAGACTTATCTACATGACTGTTATAAGGCCTATCTGGACATACGGAGTTGAGCTTTGGGGCTCTACTAAACCATCGAATTCCTCCCGAATCCAATCCAGTCTAAAATCCTTAATGCTCCTTACTTTGTCACAAATCAAGTCATCCATCAGGACCTCAATGTTCCATATGTTGCCGATTTCGCTAAAACCAGATACCATACCTTCCATGATAAACTTCCCAACCACCCAAATCCACTTGTGTCTAACTCGGCTTTTCCTTCATTACCTAATAATAATCCTAGGCATCTGAAAAGAAGATGGCATCGGGATCTTCTCCTCTAGAAATGTTATTGGAGTTCTATCAATAGGTAGATTCTGCACATGTTTGTATCATGTCAGTATGTCACCTACAGCAAATTTACTTGTTGTATATATTTTTATACAGTTGTAAATAACAATAAATAAATTATTAACAATTAGAAAGCAATTTATTTTAGCCAGTATCATAACAACTAATACTCTTACGAAGATAAACGTCAAAAACTACTTTATAGTAACAAAATTAGCTTTAATTTGAGTGCAAATATACATATGCACATCTTATGGTTTCTTAGATATAGGTTTCGCATAATAAATTCTCTATTTTTCAGTATATATTTCTTGAAATGTTCCTTTTAAAACTACTGTATTTCGGGAACAATTGACAAATGAATGAAAAGTGACCAAACTAATTCAATTTTATATCAATTCCTTACTTTTTAGAACAGTAAATATATGTTGTATTTGAAGAAGATAGGTGACCATATGAAGTAGATTATAGGAAGATAGTCCGTGTGGCGGTCAATGAAAGTATCGAAATAGTATTTAGAAAAACTTTTGAAATTTCTGTTTAACCTATCGTCTTGAACAGCCCTGATGAAGCCTTGCTAATTGGGGCGAAACGTCGGACAATAAACACTTCTTCATATTTAAAAAAAAACTATTTATTGTTAACCAACGTTGGTTTTTACTATTTTGTTACCTTTATTTACCACCATCTTCCAACAATAAATATATTTTGTGATTCTTAATGATCACATTGAAATGAATCTGAACAGAACAGAGAAATAAGCACGAATTTCTTGAGAGCGGTCTAATGGATTTTTATTATTGATATACCAAATTATTGTAAATAACATTTATTATTATTTAATTATTTTTTCGAATTCCTCTCGTATCCAATCTTTACAATCCAAAATCCTTCGTAAAATCCTCAATGCTCCTTATTTTGTTACTAATAAAACCATCCATAAAGACCTAAATGTTCCTTATGTAACCGATCTAGCCCGAACCCGATATTATTCCTTCCATAATAAACTCCCTAACCACCCAAACCCACTCATTTCTAACCTTGCTTCCTCTTCCATTCCTGGCAATCCTCCGAGGGGCCTGAAAAGAAGAAGGCCTCGTGACCTTATATTATAAACTGTTTTTAGAGTTCTACTACTGTGTAGTTTCTCTACATCCTGTATCATATCATTATGTCATTATGATTGTATTTTTTTATACAGTTGTAAATATCAATAAATAAATAAAATAAAACAAAAAAATTAATTATTTTTATTATAAATGTTAAAAATAATTAGTATTATATTCAGTGCTCATCCAATTAGCACTTCCATAACAAAATGAATACATGTTTTTATTCTTTTATTTTTCCTTTATAACACCAGAAATATCTACGATTATGTTTGTGAGAAAAAAACAATTGTCTATTGTTATATATTTTAATTGCATTCAAAGTTCTCATAACCTCTATTTGTTGATGTTATCATTTTAATTTGTTTCTTATTTATTTTATTTTTTTTATTGTTCTAGATTCCCACTGGACTGATATCATTTCCTTCGAAGGAACTTTTTACTTGGTTAAGCTCTTTGTAGAAACATTATTAAAGGTAAGTGAAGTAGATTTCATAAACTTAATTGTATTGTGATGCTGTTTTATGTGTTGAAAAATATATTGATATCACTATTGATAATAATAGTAATATAAGTTTTATTTTTATTTTTCAAAAATATATAATTTATTTCTTTTCTTAAGCCCCATGGATGAGTAGGGTTTGATATTGGGTCAGGAGACAGTGGGAGTTGATGAAATCAATCTCTTTTACTTTATTTGATGCATTTTAAGAAGGGACTAAAGGAAGGAAATATGATAGATATAGATTGGAAGGACCGTTCGTACCTGCGTGAGTTCAGCGACTCTCTCCTGACTAGCGGTGCCGGTTCGAATCAGGCCTAGGGGTTCCACATTTATTTCTGAGGTAATCCTGCGAAATGAAAACATGACCCCCATCATGGTCAGAATAGGTTGGTTACCTCTAGATAAAGCACTCAGAACCTTTTCGCTTTGAACAGCCCTGATGAAGCCCTGCAAATTGGGGCGAAACGTCGAACATTAAAATAGTTATAAACTTCTTTTTTTGACCGCAACCCTGACTATCTTCTTAAATTTTAATTTTTACGGTCAACTATAGATACATATATAAAAAATTATTTGTTTAATTATTAATTATTTAACTAGGTA
>NW_027108636.1:64629-73275 GCF_000696795.3 Halyomorpha halys | reverse complement strand
TAATCAAATTATTATTAAAATTTTTTATAAATATAAATAATAATATTAGGTTGGTCGACTTTTATCGAAAACGTTCTTGTAACAACTCAGGCATTTTAGTTTTTTACGACTTTTTGTTTGTGTTAAAGATGACGATACACTAATTGTTTTTTCACTTTATCCCTCAAATATTAGCTTTATATTTGTGTATATTGTTACGGTTGCCATGGTGAAATAAAAACACGCGATATCTACGTAGGCAAGGGGTGTTACGGTTGTCATGGTGAAATAAAAACACTGGTTAGATCTGTTCAGACAAGAGGTGTTACGGTTGTCATGGTGAAATAAGACACAAGTGATATGTTCGAGACGGGTGTGTTTTGTTTGAGTGAAGGCAACAGTTTGATTCTGGGAACTCGTATGTTCAGACGAGCGAGTTTTGGTTTTGTGAAGGTGATAGTTTCATTTTGGAATATGGAACATTACGATTGTTTAATGTGAAGTGTTAATAGTTTAAAGGCCCTCTGTCTTTATGGTTTGAACCGGAATATCACCATGTGAGAAATGTTTTCATATATGTTTTGATCATTAACAATAGAAGTGGAGGACTACGTGGGGTTTGAACTAAATTTTATCTTTTTTTTTTTTTTATATTCACTTTTATACTCTTTTGGATAATAATGTAAATATAGTTATTAAGGTTAAGGTTAAGTCAACCTATAAGTTTTAATTGTTTTATTAATTGATAAGAATTCTTTTTTTTTTCTTTTTCATTCTCTGTATATATATTTTTTCCTATTATCAAACTATTGTACATATAATTCAGTTGTTCTTTCTCTGCTTTCAACTTGTTAATTTACTTTTTTTTTTTTGTTGTTGATGGAATATTACGATAATTCAACAAGTCGGTAGGTAACACACCTCGGTTTCCTGTTATCTACATGTAAAGGTATTCGCCAGTGGTCATATTCAACAATTGTTTATATAGTGGTATATTTTAGTTATATTGTGGGCATAATGCTTCGGGGTTTTCGTTATTTCCAAGAAAAATAACGTAGCGTCTGAGGAGTAATTTATTCTTCATTGTTTTGTTTTGTTTTTTTCTTTTGCAATTATATTTTTATTTATTTGACTTTAACTCACCCCCTTCTTCTCCGCTGAGCGTGGGCAACGATAAACGTATAACTAAGAAAAAATCAAAATTAGAGACTATAATATTTATCAAAACAAGACTCTTTTAAAGATTATTTTGGTTGTAGATATTACTATGAGGTTTCAGGTTGTATATCTCGTATCATAATTACAATTACAAATAGGTTTTAATAAGCGAGAGCTCATTTTCTTCAATAATTTGGCTACTCCTTTCTATATAATTGATTATAGCATTCTATATATAAGGCTTTGAGGAAAATGCTGTGGGAGGCGGGGAATCGATTGTTTCCATGGTTTGCACTAGTTATAGACATACTGTTACACAATGGCGTTCTCGCCGATAGAGCCAACTTCATTGACTATTCTTAAATTTATTTGTCTATTAAATATGAAGAAGATAGCTGACCCTGAGGTTGCAGTCAAAAAGCATAGAAATAGTTTACAACTATTTATAATCAGACGTTTCGTCCCACTTTGTGTGGCTTCATCCTAAATCCTTTGAAGGACTGTTCAAGATAATAGCTTTACAGACTTCTTTGTTTTACTTTATTTCTCCATTAATTTAATAGATAGTCTAATTTTTTTTTACTTTTTTATCTATTTTTCTTAATTTATTTTCTTCTGTATATTCACTTACTCCACTATATATTATTTTTATTTATTGGAAGATCGGCGATTGACTGTGTGTTATTAATAAAAGGAAGATTCGGTAAAAATAACTCAAATATTATTTACAATTTTATAATCTGTATTTATTTATTTTATTTAACTATCCCTTTGAGTTATTGTTAATTTAAACTGTTAACTTATTTTATTTATTTCCATCTAATTTCATATATTCATTTATTTTAATTTTTTTTTCTAGTTTACAAATTTATTCAACCTACAATATTTTCTGTTACACCTATATTTATATATGCTAATGAAAGAAAGTAATACGTATAAAGAAAAAAAAAAGTTTTATATATGTATGAAGTACGCCTTCATCTAAAGGCCAGACGCACATTCTCTTTTTATTAGCTGATGGGATGTAGTGGACAGTATATAATGAAAATAAAACATGGTTAACTGAAAGGAAAATCTATTGTCTAAGTTACTGGTAGTAGGGGTGGCTGAAATAAAACATTTGTTGTTAGATGTGTTAATGAATTTGGAATAACTGGGCTATGGAAAACTATAGATTTAATGATTGGAGAAGTTTGTCGGGGGGTACGGTTAGCAAAGAACAACATAAATAAACAAAACCATATTTATTTATTTTATGCCGACGTTTCGACCTTAATTTCAGGTCTTCATCAGGGGTTATGGCGTAGAAGGTAGGCCTGCAACTCCAGATTTAATGATGTGGTTGATGATGATGGATGCTAATTACGTTGACTTACTATTCCATTCTTCCCTCACTCCTTGATTTCTCTATAATTCCCTCATTTCTTGATTTCTCTCTCCTTCTCCTCTTTTTCGTGGGGGAGGAGGGGCACTTCAGAGTCTCTTTACTCACTCACTTGCACTAATGATGATAACAGTGAAGAAAAAGAGAACTTCTGTTGGCAAAAAAACAAGATGGCTCTCTGAAGCCCAGAAAATTTAATGATTTAAAATCGTGTTATAAATTTTACTTATATTTATGAAGTACTGCTTTTCGCTTAGCTTACCAATTCATGTAAGATATTCGCTTCTGTTGGAAAAATAATATACTGAAATTATTATTACAATATTAACATATCTTAGTAAATAATAACAAGGTTCAACTAAGTTTAATTTTGTTCATAACCTATTTCTACTGGATAAACCCAGGATTTCAATAGCTAAGAAATTTTCCAGGACGAAACTGAACACTACAAATATGAACAGCTTGTGAATAGATAAGGCAATTTCGTACATTACAATTTTTATTTATATACATAGAGACATAAAATGAGATTTGGTTACTATGGTATCCTACTGAGCATGCATTAAAAAAAAAAAAAAAAAAAAAAAAAAAAAAAGGAATAAAAATTCGCTTTATCATTGTTAATGCTGGTCCGCTTCAGGTATTTTGTTTTTTCTTTTAAATAATTTGATTGTCTTATATAATATACATAAAAAATTAATAGATTTTATATTAGTATTACTGTGTTTCAATATTAGTATTACATTAAAACAATTCGGACTGACAGAACAATTAAACTGTGGTAAAACATTTTTCAGAGCGAAACAAAGTTGATATCCATGTTTAGCAATAAAGATAACCATTACGAGAAATTTTCTAAAAAATGGAAAATCAGTCCTGGTGTTTATTTTAACCACAGCGCTTTATAGCATAGAGCTTTTGTACGTATATTAATATAAAAACAAAGAATGATAAAATTCAAAAGTATTTTTATTTCCAAAGAGATGAAAATGGCCCAGTGTTGATCTCTAAGCATAATTGGGGTAAAATTTTGGAATGGTTTAGTAACCAATTAGTTAAATATTCATACAAAGCTGCACTTATTGACACACAATAGCTACTGATGGATTCCTGGAACTAAGCAAACTTCCCAGAACTGATATAGGAGAAGTGATTAATTATCCTGGAAAATACGAGCGAACCTGGTATGCTGTGCTAACCCTTCCACATCTCTAGCAAATACGATGAACAATTTGGGTATATACTGAGGCAGCTAGCAATTTTATTCTACAAGCAGACAATCTAACAAATGGATATAGATGAGGTGATTTTATTTAGTTAATAAAAAAAAATGTCTGGCATTTATGACTTTGCAATATAATATTTAAAATAAAAAAAAAGTATCTAATGGTTAAGATAAAAAAAAAATTTAGTGCCGTACCCGCATTACACAACTTTCACTTATATTGAGTTGAAATTAATCCTCGCAGATAATTAATACTTTGTAATGAGTTTTGTCCGAAGGATATCTTGTTCTGTGCAACCTCGCTCTTTGCCGACGTTTTTCTGTTTATAATGCTTGTACGTAATGAGGTAAGTTGTTTACTCTAAAACTTTTTATGTTCATTGGTGAAGTATTGTTAGTGATTGTATTCCCTATCGATCTGGAGAGGATTGCGATAGAAGAGTCGATCTGTTCTTTTGTTTAAAATATTTTATTAGTATTTTATTTTACGTACAACTTTATTTTCAAAAACCTTAAAGTTTTTTCCCCCGTTTCAAAGCAGATATTTTTATATTATTCATTGTGATAATTCTTTCCCATACTAATTTTCCAAATGAGCCATCATTTGTTATAATAATAGTTATAAACTATTTTTTTTATTGCAACCCTGACCATCCTCTTATATTTAAATTATTGTGGTCAACTATATATAGATATAAAAGAATTATCATTTCGTTCACCTTTTTCGTACTATTTTTAAATAATTAATTCAGACTATTGAATTATAATATGAAAACCTTGAGTCGTGTCACGTAAGAGTCTATGCAGTCCAAATACGCCGGGTACGTAAAGGCCCGAAGTGATTCAGGTTCGATCACCGCTATGAATGTCTGATGAGTCGATCCATGCCTTTCATTGTCTTCTTCCGTATAACTGCACTCTCGTCCTGGCCCAACGTGACCACGAAGCCGAAGAGGCCTCTGCATTCATCTAATGTTACGGTTGGCCCATTACTTAATATGCCGGGCTGGCCGAATCAGTCCTGTGTACGTTGGAGGTACCGTATATGAAGAGTCCGGTGTCCATATGGAGCCGACTTGGCAGTAACGTGAGGCGATTTTAATGTCTCTAGTATTCAACGATTGAATAACTAAAATCTCCAAGGAGTATTTAATTAACCTAATTTTAACAACGAATTCTAGGTTTATGAAAATAAAGTGTGACTGTGCCTGGATACCTATAGAAAAAGATAACTCCTGTAGGAAAAAAACAAGATGGCTCTCTGAAGCTCAGAAAATTTAATTATTTAAAATCATTCTTTACATGTTATAAATTTTACTTATAGTTATTAAGTACTGCTTTTCGCTTAGCTTATGACCAATTCATGTAAAATATTCGCCTCTGTTGGAAAAATAATACTGAAAGGACAAATAAACATTCTACTTCAATATAATAAATGATCGGCCAATGATCTACAAGCTCTATAGCGCCAACCGAAAAAAAATTAATTAATTAATTGTATTTTTTGATTATATATTATTAATATATTATTCGTGGTTAAAGATAGGAGCCATTACAAAAGACTGATCTACATGAATATGACTATTATAAGGCCTATCTGGACATACGGAGTTGAGCTTTGGAGCTCCACTAAACCATCGAATTCCTCCCGAACCCAATCCTTACCGTAAATCAAGTCATCTATCATGACCTCAATGTCCCATATGTTGCCGATTTGGACAAAATCAGATACCAATCCTTCCATGGAAATCTTCCCAACCATGCAAATCCACTTGTTTCTAACCTGGCTTCTCCTTCATTACCTAATAAACCTCCTAGGCGTCTGAAAAGAAAATGGCCTCGAGATGTTCCCCTTTAGAAATGTTATTGGAGTTCTATCAATGGGTAGATTCTTCACATGTTTGTATCATGTCACTATGTCACCTACAGCAAATTTACTTGTTGTATATATGTTATACAGTTGTAAATAACAATAAATAAATTATTAAAAAAAATTGAGACAAAAGAGGATACAAGTTTTTATATTTATTTAATAAATAAATACCATGTCTCAAGAAATTGAAATAATATTTTTTCAATTTTTTTTATGACTCGGACGTCTGTAGGTTTTATTATTTTCTATTAAATGAGTTTATTGTAATAAAATGAATAATCATATGTTCTTATTCTGTAAAAAAAAAAATAAACAAATCAATTGGGATATAATAACCATTTTTTTTTCATTTATTTAAGTGTTTCGACCACTTGGGCCATTTACACTTGATTTACAAATTAGATTAGAATTGGCATGTTCATACAGTTGAAATACAAATACAGTTGAAATTACAAAGTGAGAAATTTACAATCACAATTACCATTACATATTAACAATTACAATTTACACTTCACAAATTTATTACTGTTGTGGGGTCTTCTCTGATAATTTCCTGTACACATGAAGATAATATAATAACTAATAATAAATAGTAACAATAATTTAATTAATAATTTAATAATCCATAATTGCATTAAATTATAATAATTAATTATAAATAATAACCATTAAATATATCCAAAGTTGGTATGCGATACCACTTCTAAAAATATGTGTTATTTTTTTCTGGGCTCCTAGGGCACATTGGCACACATGGCTAATATATTTTGATCTAATATCACCAAAAAATTTCATTGATTGGTGATCCCACATCCATAGCCTTCTCTTGTTAGTAATATATGGTCCCATTAAAAGATAATAAACACTTATCTAACGGGTGAACGTCTGAAGGGTAATCTAAAACGTAGGTGGGAGGATTGTGTCAAGTAGAATCTGATCCACAAGAGGATCTAGTAGAATATTCTATACCCTACTGTTTATACATATGAAACTTTTTCCCTAATGCAGCTTATACTAGAAATGTATTGGGAAGAATAGATATTTAATACGAGAGTTCTCCCACGGGTAAAAATTTATATATTGATGAATCACAAACTATACAAAATCATCTAGGATAAAATTCTTCGATCAGTTGGTGCAACTCGACTTCAAAGGAAATTAATCGAACGTCTCCAGATGGTCGAAGAGCGTCCATTTTCTTGACAAATCGTCTGTCAAATATAAATGGCGAAACTTCCAGTTTAAGTTATGACCGTACTAAAAATTCTTGTTAAACATAAGTAATTATAGGTAATTTCGTTATTTGATAAGGATTTTGCTTATGATCCTTTTCTTTTTTTTTTTTAAACCAAATTTTTAGAGTTCATCTGTATGTTAATTTTAATCTTCTATTTTTTTTTTTTAAAGTGGCACTTAATTGGGTTTTTTGTTCATATGAGGGGTTAGAGTTACAGTGGTGTAAATCAAGTTTGGCTTATTGCGAAATAATATGAAATATTATACATATATGATTATATTATATAATATGTACTTAAATACTAGATGTATCATATAAAAAAGTAAACATTAGATATATAATGTGTGGATATTGATGGCCTACTTCACAGTAGTGCATGGAACATGGAAACTTTAGAACATTGGCATTGTTGGAAACGAGCTGGCAGACAAAGCTGCC
The DNA here is from genome assembly GCF_000696795.3 of Halyomorpha halys. NCBI lineage: Eukaryota > Metazoa > Arthropoda > Insecta > Hemiptera > Pentatomidae > Halyomorpha > Halyomorpha halys. The sequence continues at coordinate 65,981 of NW_027108636.1, read as the reverse complement.
AGAGAGGCATTCCCTGGCCGAGGAACTGCCGTTCTTACTCCATCAGAACTCAGTAGACCTCTTAAATTACAAATATAGAAAAGGCCGCGTGGGATGAAAGCTCTCCGAGTAAATTAAAAGAAATCAAAAGAGAAGTAAATCCATGGTCGACATCCTAACGCAGTGGCCATAGGGAGGAAGTTGCTCTAACGGAGGAGGGAGGAAGGTGCCGAAATCTGATGATACAAATAAATCTCAAGCATTCCAATCAAATCGCCTTTACTCTTCGTCGCAAACCTACCGAATGCCCTACAGTATAATTTAATAATGTTGCTCTTATCTCTGTCAAACAGATCTTGGACTACATCTGGACAAACCAATTGGAATCCTCATAAAATACAGAAAACTGCTCGTCGATTTCGACTATTACAATATTTACTAGAAAACGGTCCAAACTTCCAATTCATTATAAAATACTACATGACAATTATAAGCCCTATCTGGACATACGGGGTGGAATTTCGGAGCTCTACTAAACCTTCGAATTCCTTTCTTATCAAATCCTGACAAAACTACTTATGTATCTATATTATCTGTAGTCTTCTTATGTTTCTTGTTATTCTTTACTTCCATTTAATCATTGTGGTTGTCATTTTGTTTTTGGGTAATTGATGAAGGTCTGAAATTCTGGCCGAAACTTTGGTAGTAATAAATAAGTTTCACTTATTTATGTCATAAAATATTTTCTATTTTTGTCAGATGTATGTGTGTATGTATTCAAGCATAGTAGTTGTAGAGCTGATTTGGCTCGAAACTTTCATTGTAATAAACATTTAACAAGTTAAAAAGGATTAAATTTATTTATTTATTTTACATACATACTTAATTATATATTATATTACTTTATTTTTAATATAATTGCAATACTCCCCTTTTAAGTGAAAGTAAGAAACTTAGTAATTACCCTTGTGAAACTTTACGATTTCCAATACCTTTTAAGGTGTACTTATGATTTGCCCTTCATTCTTCAATGCTTCGATCAATGAGATCGAATGAAAAAGAAACCAATTAACCTTATAATTAAAGGAGGACTCACTAATTAAAGTAATTATTGCAATTAATGAAGGAGAGCCAGGTGGATCGAAGGTAGGTCCGGTGAATTAGGAATCGCTGGGAGGCAAGATTAGGTCAGGGCCACGGGCCTTCGATAGCGAAAAAGCTTCTGATTGCATTGGCCCTTTAATAGTCTTCGCTCCTTTTACGCTATGTAATCTTTATATATATATATATATATATACATTTTCGGCCACTTTTGATCCATTAACATAATTTAATAAATTTATCAAATAAATACCAAATTCACTTTCCTCTCT
>NW_027108636.1:58201-64394 GCF_000696795.3 Halyomorpha halys | reverse complement strand
TATATACAATTGACCTTATTAACTCAAATTAAGAAGAAGATGATCAGGGATGCGGTCACAAGAAAACAAAAATAGCTAAGAACTATTTATTTGCCGACGTTTCGCACCATTTTATAGAGCTTCATCAGAGCTGACGCTGCTAAGTTAATGCACGAAACTTAGTTAGAGATAGGGGTAGCAAAATTGAGGCCAAGTTATTAAGTTTTCCTTTTATTATTTCAATATATTTTTATCTTTTAAAGAAATTTTAATATGTTTTATCAAGTATTTTATGATTTATCGTTTTTTCCTGTAGTTTTCTATCTTTTATATTTTCTTCTCACAATCCTCGAAGAATGGTGTCGAAATTGGAGGATAAAGATAAATCCCAACAAGTCCCAACAAATCACATTTACTCTTCGTCGTAAACCTGCCGACTGCCCTACAGTATACTTTAATAATGTGGCTCTTACCCCTGTAGAACAGATTCGTTATCTTGGACTACATCTTGACAAACGACTAACCTGGAATCCTCACACAAGACTGAAAAGACTGGAAACTGCACGCAGATTCCGACTACTACAGCACTTACTAGACAAACGGTCTAAACTTCCAACTCATTACAAAAGCCTGATCTACATGACAATAATAAGGCCCATCTGGACATACGGAGTTGAGCTTTGGGGCTCCACTAAACCTTCGAATTCCTCTCGTATCCAATCTTTACTATCCAAAATCCTTCGTAAAATTCTCAATGCTCCTTATTTTGTTACTAATAAAACCATCCATAAAGACCTAAATGTTCCTTATGTAACCGATCTAGCCCGAACCCGATATTATTCCTTCCATAATAAACTCCCTAACAACCCAAACCCACACGTTTCTAACCTTGCTTCCTCTTCCATTCTTGGCAATCCTCCAAGGCGCCTGAAAAGAAGATGGCCTCGTGACCTTATATTGAAAACTGTTTTAGAGTTCTACTACTGGGTAGTTTCTCTACATCCTGTATCATATCATTAGGTCATTATGATCAAATTTACTGGTTGTATTTTTTTTATACAGTTGTAAATATCAACAAATAAATAAAAAAATATATATATTTTCAACCATCATATCACATATTCACATCCCCCTATATTTTTAAATACAATTGTAACTATAAATAAATACATTTTTAAAAAATGGTGCCTTTTAAGCTCATCATTTTTATTTATTGCCCAAAAAATATAAATATAATAATTTTTTTCTATTCAAATTTAATAAATGTTTAAACATTAGCACTAACTGGAATTAAATATTAACATTTCCTTATAAACTATCTGAGATACTGAGGTTGGCATGTAGTACCCTCAGGCGAGTCCGGCGGTGGATTGGTTGCTACCCATCTCAAGCGACTAGGGGTGCAATGAACTCAGGACACTGGGGAATCTTCTCTTAGGGGAATACCTATCTAGATGATATTTATAATAAACAGAAAAGGATATTGGGAGGGAGAAAAACACTTAAATGAAAAATCAGTGATCCTGAATTCCATTGGATTGCTACGTGCACGGCACACTATATCTAGAAAAACAAATAATTTTTAAACTTATATTATACTAGCAGACCTGCTATCTTAATTAATAAAACATTTATGGTAAAAATAATAAAAACATTTTATTAAGGTGTGTCGATTAATTATGATTAGGGGTCTATGGAAACAGTAGATGTGTAGATTGATGACGATGATGGATGGTGATGGAGTGAATCATATATAGAAGGTATATGGCTTACTCAAGCTTCTTTCTTCTTCTCCATATCCTACTATCTACCTTCTCCTCGGGTGCCGGAGGGCACTTCGGGGAAGTCTCTACTCACTCATGGTTTTCCATCGAATCAGAGTGAAGAAAAGGTGCTACTTTCCCTAATAAAATATGACTCTTTTAATATCTCTTTAATGTCACAGCTCGCTGGTGTTTCTTTTGTTGTTATCTCGGCCATATGGAGCGCTATTTACACATTAGCCATATGCTTATAGTGTTTAAACGGAACAGAAGTCATCAAAGATTTTATGAACACTGGGCATCGGAAGAAGAAAAAAAACTCTCGAAATAACTCGAATTGAAAAATTTCTAAATTTTAACTTCTTTAAAAATTGGTATTTGAAACCCTTAAATGACGCTAAAAACATATATGTTAATAAATAAACAAAATAAATTATTTTTATTTATTTATTACCTATATTTGTTATTTGATTTAATATTAATACTTTTTTCATAAACATTACCAGATAATCAATCAAATCCTGATATGTACTCTTCCTTATAACAGCTTGACCGTGAATGAAATATCATATAATAATTTAAGCAACTTTATTTCTCTTCTATAATTCTAAGATCATATTCCGTCCTCTAGACTGCAGCCTGAAGAAGGATATCAAGTTAAGGTGAGCAATTATAAGGAGTGACTTTGTAAGGCCAGGACCATATCAAGCCCTGCCTTAAAAGGCTCTGACCCTATTCGCACCTCTCATCGATAAATAATTTATTTCTCTTTACTCTCAGTGTCATATGTTCTTTCACTTTCCTTTCGAGTCCAAATTTTGCAAGTGTGAAGAAAGTAACTAGGCCTCACGTCTTTGAAGTTTTTAAGACCTGCCTTTGCGGAAAAAATGGAAAATTTGTGAAGCATAATTATAATTGTTCATTCCTACTGATAGGAACTTTGTTTCAATTGGGCAATTAGATAGTAGAAAATTAAACGATGAAGTAGGCCGAATATGTTTTTTTCTGTAGAATTATATTTTAACAAAATCCTGTTGATGCTGAGTAGCCATTCCGTTATCACTCAAGAATCATTACTTTTTTATTTTTTTATATATATATATGTTATTAAAAATCTGAAAAGGGTTGAAGTTTAGGAGGTAAAACAACGGTGTTTGGATATGCTGAAGATTTGGTATTACTGGGAGAGAACAAGGGAACTATAGAACTAGGGTTTCCCGTCTATTTGATGTCTATTGGCGGTGCCGGTTCGAATCCGGCCTGTGGCGTTGACTTTTTTCATTGAGTGGTGGTCCAACAAAATGAAAAACTTTGACCCCCAACGATGTTTAGGATTCTAATGGGAGTCTTGGACGGGAAAAGAAAAGAAAAAAAAAACGAAGAACTACAACTACAAATTCCAGTGAGATACTAGGTCTCGAAATAAATACGGAAAAAAAGAAATATATGGTAAGCAGTAGAAACAGTAGCAGTTTCGGTGATATAGGCATAGGAGGAAAGACAGTTGAACAGGCAAATATCTTTAAGTATGTGGGTACTACGGTAACAACAAAAAAAGAAATTGATGAGGAAATGAGAGTTAACTTCACTCTCATTCCTCATCAATTTCGGTTATTTTTTAATTTATAGATTGTTTAGCTCACGGGCTCAATCCAAAAACTTAGAAGTTAGAATTTACTAAACTGTTATCGTTCTCACTTAGGACAAGAGTCCAGGAGGAGAAAAAAAAGGCAGTTATTTCACCCCAATTTTTTATTACTTAGCCGTGAGTCAACACTGTAGGTTCGGGAGCCCTCTGGGATCCACCGAGCCTCATACAGAGAAAACATTGACATTGACAAACATAGTGTTTTAAATTGGCTCCCCCCCCCAAAAAAAATGATGAAAAACCTTAAAATCTGGCGATCGAGCTAGATTCTGACCAAGTCGCCACCTTGTACAACAGTTTGTCCAGTAACAGCACTTGCTTATAGTACAAGAGCCGGGAAGAAAAAAAGGCAGTTACCTCACCCCAATTTTTTATTCCTTTAATGAAAACTATGTATAATTAATAGTCAAAATTGATGAGTCTTCCAAGTATAGGTATGGAGAATAAAAAATGGCGCGTGTTTTAAAACGTTAAATTTTTTTGTTCATTCGGAGTTCTATATCTTTAAATTCTAGAAAACCAAAGAGAACATCATTTAAAGTTGAGTAAATTTGCTAAAATATGAGGCCTAATAGAGCTATTTCACGTTCAATGGTTCCTGAGATATAGCTTTTTAAAAAGTAACATTTCAAAAAAAAAAAAAAAAGGTACTGAAAAATTAAAATTTAGTGAATTCATTTTGATAAATCTGCTTGAGATGTAGATTCCATTCGACTTACAGATATCTATTAGCACTCAAATTTAAGCTAGTTTATTGTACTATAAAGTAGTTTATGACGTTTATCTTCGTAGAAGAAGTAGTTTATATGATATTTGACAAAATAAATTCATATAATGTTAATTACTAGTTGTTCGGATAAAAGCTTTGATTTTTGAAAAAATATATCTATGGAACCCTAAGACCTACATATGTCTGTCAGTACTCAAAATAAAAGTGATTTAACTTACTATAAAGTAGTTTATCACATGTATTTCTTAAGGGTAGTAGTTTTTATTATATTCGCATATGAATATAAATTTTGCACATCAAATTTTGTCCGAACAACTATAAATCAATTTATTTTAGCAAATATCATGTGAACTACAACTCCTACCAAGATAAACTTCTTAAACTACATTTATAGACCATTAAACTAGCTTAAATTTGAGTGCTAATAGACATCTGTAAGTCGAATGATTTTTGAGATATATTTCTAAAAATAAATTCACAACTTTGATTTTTCAGGGCATTTTTTTATAAAATGTTGCTTTTTTAAAAATCTATATCTCGGGACCTATTTAATGTAAGTAATTCTATTAGGGCTCATATTTTAGCAAATTTACTCTTATTTAAATGAGATTCTCTTAAGTTTTCTTGTGTTGTTCCTACTTTTTAAGATATAGAGTTCTGAATGAAATTTTTTTTTTTTTTATCGCTTTGAAATAGCCGCCATTTTTTATTCCCCCTACCTGTACTTGGCAGACTCATCAATTTTGACTAGTAATTATAGATAGTTTTCATTAAAGTAATCAGAAATTGGGGGTTAGATAACTGCCTTTTTTCTTCTCTTGGGCTCTTGTACTATAACCTGATACATTATGTAACAGGTGAGAACTGTTATTGATCTACTTACCGATGACCAATGGGGTATCCTGTACCGCAATCAGTCATGTAGTACCTGAGCAAACATTATTTTAGATAATTTATTCTAATTAAATGATGTTCTCTTAGGTTTCCTGCTTTTTTTTTTTTTTTTTTTTGTAGTTTTGAAGATATAGAGTTCCGAATGAAAAAAGTATTATTTTTTAAAGTTTTGAAACAGCGCTTATTTTTTATGCCTACCTTTACTTGGTGGACTTATCAATTTAGACTAGTAATTATTCATATCTTTCATTTAAGTAATAAAAAATTGGGAGGAAATAACTGACGTTTTTGTTCTTTTGGATTCTTGTAAGTTTTTGAATAGAAGGCGCTAGCTAAGCAGTTTCAAAATTGAAAAATAACAAGCATTTTCCTTTAACCTCGCTTTTATTTCCTCAACAATATCGTTTTTTTCTAGTCACTGTAGGACCTTTATACTTAAACCTATCTACCTGTTCAATCTATATCACCCTCCCTCTATATCTATATCACCGAAATTATTTTGCTAAAAATCTCGACCATGTGTTGGTACAAATTTCTTGTATCTGTTTTAAAATTTACTGTACAGTTGTTGTTCTTTGATGAATAGATGGACTCAAGTATTTTTCTTTTGAACATGTTGTTTACTTTATGTAAAATTATGGTGTTATCAAAATCAAATTTGTGTTGGTTTTTAGCTGCTTGCTGCACTAGTGCTTATAACCAAAAATTTTCATTTATCCTTAGTTATACGTTTATCGTTGCCCACGCTCGGCGGAGAAGGGGGTGAGTTCAAGTCAAATGAAAAAAATAAATTATCGCAAAAGGAAGAAAAAAAAAAAAAAAACCACAGTAAAGAATAAACTACTCCTTAGGCGCCACGTTATTTTTTTCTTGAAAATAACGAAAACCCCGAAGCATTATGCCCACAATATAACTAAAATATACCCCTATATAAACAATTGTTGAATTTGACCACTGGCTATCCACCTGTTGAATTATCGTAATATTCCGTGAACAACAACAAAAAAAACACAAGTAAATAATAAGTTGAAATCAGAGAAAGAACAGTAGAACTATATGTATAAAAGTTTAATAATAATAAGAAATATATGTATAGAGAATGAAAAAGGAAAAAAAAGAATTCTTATCAATTAATAAAACAATTAAAACTTATAGGTTGACTTAACCTTAACTTAAATG
>NW_027108636.1:57468-57901 GCF_000696795.3 Halyomorpha halys | reverse complement strand
ACAAAACATATATGACAACATTTCTCATATGGTGATATTCCAGTTCAAAGAGTAAAGACAGAGGGCCTTTAAGCTATTACCACTTCACATTGAACAATCGTAACGTGTTCCAAAATCAAACAGTCACCTTCACTAAACCAAAACCCACTCGTCTGAACATACGTGTTCCAAAATCAAAACTGTCGCCTTCACCAAAAACAAAAGCTCACTCGTCTGAACATATCGCTCGTGTTTTGTTTTTCACCATGACAACCGTAACACATCTTGTCTAAACAGATCTATCCAGTGTTTTTATTTCACCATGGTAACCGTAAGACATCTTATCTACACAGATCTATCCAGTGTTTTTATTTCACCATGGTAACCGTAACACATCTTATCTACACAGATCTAGCCAGTGTTTTTATTTCACCATGGTAACCGTAACACATCT
>NW_027108636.1:56849-57418 GCF_000696795.3 Halyomorpha halys | reverse complement strand
CCAGTGTTTTTATTTCACCATGGTAACCGTAACACATCTTATCTACACAGATCTAGCCAGTGTTTTTATTTCACCATGGTAACCGTAACACATCTTATCTACACAGATCTAGCCAGTGTTTTTATTTTACCATGGCAACCGTAACATGCTGTTTTAATGGGATCTTATTTCTTATATCATTTCTGCATTGATACGATCTATCACCCAACAATCGCTTAGTTCCACCTATATATATATATATATATAATAGCTGGATAATTTAAACACGGAATTTCGTATATCAATCCTGATTGACTATTTATTATCAATTTTATCCTTCAATTTATTATAATAATTTTTTTGTTTGGTCTATTGCCTAAGAATATCGTCTAATAAACCCTATAGTTCAATCTATAATATATATTATAAATTAATTGGAGAAGATGGTCGGGGGGTGCGGTCAGCAAAGGAACAACATAAATACACAAAAAATATTTATTTATGCCGACGTTTCGACCTGATTTTGAGGTCTTCATCAGGGCTATAAAAACAAAAAGACAGCAACCATCATTTAGAGAAAAAAAAATTAT
>NW_027108636.1:41654-56719 GCF_000696795.3 Halyomorpha halys | reverse complement strand
CTTTTGATAAAGATTGTTTCTGCCCAGAGCATCCACTTACGATTATGATCAATAAAATGCTACTTTAATTTACAAAATATAAAATAATAATGTCTTGTCCATAGTTAGTAATCAACTAATTTATATTTTCATTCCATTATTGTGTATATTTCCAATTTTTTCAAGTCGAAACGTCGCCATAAATAAATATTTTTTGTTTATTTATGTTGTTTCTTTGCTGACCGCACCCCTCGAACCTCTTCTCCAATCAGTAATCTACGGTCAACTATATACACCTCATTATCTTATTAATTGTTTTATTCTTTGTTATTAATGTTATTACTAGTGTTAATTTCCTTTGAATGAGCTATTGAACCAGAGGGCAAAAATGGTTGAAACCGAATTAATCAGTTTTAAACTGTTGGGGATGGGAAGAGAATGGGAACAGATTGCTTTTCTCAAAGTTGACATTCACTTAGTTATCGAGAGGAACAAAGTAACAAAGTTATCCCCTCCCCCCCCCAAGTTAGTTGTCAACATTCAGCCATAATGAGATCCTTCTCTCAATTTCGGGTTGACATTGAAGTAGCAGGAGCAAGCATTTAGGAGGTTTATTGGACGTCCTGATTCTGCCTTTGTCGGTAGGAAAGTTACTAATATCAGGTTCAACCGATTTTACTTCTAAAAATAGTCCAGTAAAAAATAGCTTAAAATCCAGAATATCTAAAATTTTTTTTTATATATCTAAAAATACACTGTATTTAAAAATACAACTAGTAAATTTTATATCATATCATAATTGTATAATACAGGAATGGAGAAAAACTAAACATTGGTAGCACTGTAATAACATTTATACATTAGGTCTCGAGACCATCTTCTTTTCAGGCGCCTCGGAGGATTGTCAGGAATGGAAGAGGAAGCAAGGTTAGCAACAAGTGGGTTTGGGTGGTAAAGGATTTTATAAAGGAAGTAATTATATCTGGTTTGGGTCGGTTTCTTGTCTTTTTAGCCTTGTATGAGGATTCCAGGTTAGTCGTTCAGATGTAGTCCAAGGTAGCGGATTGTTCGGCAGAAGTAAGAGCAACATTATTAATGGATACTGTAGGGCAGTCGGTAGGTTTATGATGAACGGTAAAGGTGATTTGAGGGGATTTATTTTGATCCTCCAATTTCGAAATTATTCTTCAAAGCAAAGATGCAATTAAACCGTTATTACTTACTATGAGCACCCATGTGCCATCGGCATACGTGGTGAGGATAGTGTTAGGATTGATTGGGTTGTCAGCTGTATAGATGGTGTAGAGGATAGGATCGAGGATACTACCTTGAGGAACACCAGCGGACCGATTTGTAGTAAATAAATTAATTTCATTATATTTTATTAACAATTTATTATGGGAGGAGGAGTATAGTCCTGTGCAAAAGACGCCGTGTATATTGTGAATAATAAAAATGAATTGTAAACAAAATTTATATAAATAAAAAATAGGTAAAAATAATAATTCTTGAGAAGAGAGAAAAAGAAATTTTAACTTGGACTTATTGATTCCATTTATAATTCCCGATTCAATGGGCTATTTCTTATGAACTACTGCAATTCTTAGGAATTTATTTTGAAATTATTGTAATTTTTTTTTTTTTTTGTAAGGAAAGCCGCTCCCCAGACTTCATAGCCATATAGTTCAAGAGCCGGGAAGAAAAAAAGCCAGTTATCTCACCCCAATTTTTGATTACTTCAATAAACACCATGTATAATTACTAGTCAAAATTGATGAGTCTGCCAAGTATACGTAGGGGGATTAAAAAATGCCGGCAGTTTCAAAACCTGAAAAAACATTGATTTTTCATTCGAAGCTCTATATCTTAAAAACGACCAACAACACTAGAAAATCTAAGAGAACATTATTTAAAGAAGAGTAAATTTGCTGTAATATTATCTCTAAAAGAGCTATTTACGTCCAATAGTTCTCGAGATATAGCTTTTTAAAAAGCAAAATTTCTTAAAAATTTACTGAAAGATTAGTAGTTAGTTAATTTATTTTGAGAAATCTATATCTTAGGGACTATGTGACGTACAGATGGCTATTAGCACTCAAATTAAAGCTAGTTTAATGGACTATAAAGAAATGACCTTTACCTTCGTAGGAATAGTAGTTTTCATGATATTTGCTAAAATAAATTGGTTTATAGTTGGATTTTTGAACAAATATATCTCTAAATTCATAAGACGTATATATGTCTGCCAACACCCAATATAAAGGAAATTTAACTTACTATAGAGTAGTTTATGAAACTTATCTTCGTAGGGGTAGTAGTTTTTATGATATTCACATATGGATATAAATTTGGAAAATGAAAATTTGTGGGAACAACTACACATCAATTTATTTTAGCAAATTTTATGTAAACTATTACTCCTACGAAGATAAACATCATAAACTACTTTGTAGCTCATTAAACTAGCTTTAATTTGAGTGCTAATAGACATCTGTATGTCAAATGGTTTTTGATATATGAATTTTTCAAAATAAATTCACTAACTACTGATCTTTCAGTACGTCCCATACAACATTTTTATGAAATGTTGCTTTTTAAAAAGCTATATCTCGAAAACTATTAAACGTAAATAACTCTATTAGGGCTCATATTTTAGCAAATTTACTCTTCTTTAAATGGCGTTCTCTTAGGTTTTCTTGTGTTGTGGCTACTTTTTAAGATATAGAGCTCCGAATGAAAAATTAGTTTTTTTATCGCTTTGAAACAGCCTTCATTTTTTATTTCCTCTACCTATACTTGGGAGACTCATCAATTTTGACTATTAATTATACATAGTTTTCATTAAAGTAATAAAAAATTTGGGTGAGATAACTGCCTTTTATCTCCTCTTGGGCTCTTGTACTAATACATCAGTAGTGGTCTGAGTATTGTTTTATAAATAAGAATAGTTATTTCTGGCTTTAATTTGGGTTTGCTATTTAGGATAGGATATAGCATTGCTAACCTTGAGTAGGTTTGAGTTAGTCCAATGTTGATATGGTGATTCCAGGTAAGGCGGCGATCGAGGTGAATTCTCTCTCATTGTTAATAATATACGTTTATAAAAGAAAAAAGCTATCGATAAAATCTAAATTACAAAGTCGATCCATCAGAAATTTCCAAACGATTAGACAAATTACATGGCTTCCATTAATCTAATTACTCTTTCGCCTTAAATAATGTAATTAATTAATTTGTCGGGGGCACGCACCAGGTCCCGTCCAATACCCACCCCTCGATGTCTCCTATGCTTCATTATTAAAATATCAACCACGTACTCAATAGTAATAAATGATATAATTAAATACAACAACTAATAATTAAATATATATGTATATATAGTTGACCGTAAAGATTTAAATATAAGAAGATGGTCAGGGTTGCGGTCAATAAAAGTAAAAATAGTTTAAAACTACTTCAATGTCCGACGTTTCGCTCCACTTTGCAGGGCTTCATCAGGGCTAAAAAGATACAAAAAAAAGAAAACAGAATATTACGACAATAAGATACAATAAGGTAATTAAAGCTAGGATAAATATTATGTAAAAATAAACTGATAAGAAATTACATATAAATAAAAGGAAGGAAGACATAAAATAGTATCAGTATAAAATAATCTTGAATAAACAATGATGAGAATAAAAAAATAAGTAACAATGGCCAGAGTAAAATTTTTTTTTAAATACACAGTTAAAAAAGTGTAGATGTACAAAAAACAAAAAACAATACGGAAAAAAAAAGAAGAAAGTAGAGATTAAATAAACTTCATAACAGAATAAATATAAATAAAAACAATAATAATAATGATACTAAATGAGCAAAGAACAAATCAAGACCACCTACCTGTTCAAAGCGAAAGGTTGAACAGAAGGTGACAATAAAGCGGAAGCGTGGAGGAGTGGGGAGGAGGTGTCCAGCCTTTTAACGGCTATATTTATTTCAAATATGTCACGTATACAGGAAGTAGTCATAATGATATGACGTAAAATGAAAAATTTCATCCCAATGTTTGATATAAAACTAAATAACTATATATAATTACGAGTCAAAATTTATGAGTTTGACAAGTATAGGTAAGGTGAATAAAAAATAGCAGCTATTTCAAAACGTTAAAAAATTAATTTTTCATTCGAAGCTCTATATCTTTATAATTATATTATTATTATTATTGTTATTATTATTATTAATTACTAACAATAATAGAAAATTAAAAAAAGAAAAAACATCATTTAAAGTAGAGTAAATTTACTAAAATATGAGCCCTGACAGAGCTATTTATGTTCAGTAGTTCCCGAAATATTACGTTTTAAAAAGCAACATTTCTTAAAAATGCGGTACTGAGTGTACTGAAAGATCAGTAGTTAGTGAATTCATTTTGAGAAATCTATATCTCAAAAACCATTTGACTTACAGATGTCTATTAGTACTACAATCAAAGATAGTTTAATGGACTATAAAGTAGTTTATGAAATTTATCTTCCTTGGAGTTGTAGTTTTTATAATATTTCTAAAAATAAATTCATATGCGAATACCACAAAAATTACTATCCCTAGGTAGATAAGTGTCATCAACTAAGTCATAGTAAGGATAATTTCCTTTATTTTGAGTGCTGGCAGACATCTGTACGTCTTATGGTTTCTGAAATTAAGTTTTTAATAAATAAAACTTATTGTCCGAACAACTATAAATCAATTTATTTAAGTAAATATCCTGAAAACTGCTATTCCTAAGAAGATAAAGGTCATAAACTACTTTATAGTGCAATAAAGTAATTTTAATTTGAGTGATAATTGATATATTCACGTCACATAGTTCCTGAGATATAGGTTTCTTAAAATAAATTAAGTAATTATACTAATAACTAACTACTAATGTTTCAGTACATTTTTTATGAAATGTTACTTTTTAAAAAGATATATCTATGGAACCATTGAGCGAAAACTAGGGATCATAAAAAATTTATTATTTTTAACGTTTTGAAACAGCTGCCATTTTTTATTCCCCTTACCTATACTTGGCAGACTCGTGAATTTAGACTATTAATTATATATAGTTTTCATCAAAGTAATCAAAAATTGGGGTGAATTTTTCTCTTTTTTTCCCGGCTCTTGAGCTAGATTTATTTGAAAAAAAAATTAATAGTTCTCATTGTTTGCAATCATAAACAAATGATAATTACAAAACATTCAAAAATAATAAATCCAATTGGTACGGGAAGAGCCGACACCCGATCTTTTCTGAATGCATTACGGCTTCATTTGGGGTATTCATGATGTATAGCATTGTGAGCAGCCCTATTTAAAGTCATGTTAAATGAATAAGAGCTCCTAGCGGATTTTTTGAAAAACTTCCTTCCAAAACTTCTTGTTATTGTTTACTTCTAAGTTTTGGTTTAAATAATTTATTACAACATGTACAAATTTAGTGGAAAGTGGAAGTCTTAAAAGTTTGGTTACTGTGTGCCTTGTTCATCTTCTAACTTGTGTCGAAGAGAATCAAAATAAGCTAATTAACAACTGTCATTACATTATTATTATTCTCATTCATTGCTTTATTAGATTTAAAATCATCCAAAACAATACTAACACAATCAAAACACAAACTAAGAGCAAGTAACTGCTCACAATAAAACAAAACGGTGACGAGCTCAGCTGTTCTGTTGCGTGACGTCATTCTCCATTTAACAACCTAGTTACAGACTCTCAGCCATGTTACATTGAAGGAAGGAAATTACATTAAAAGAAGGAAATATTTCTCCATTTAACATGTTAAACTAAAGATCATGGGCACCCCTGCTATTTTTTGTTAAACTGTTGTATTCTTAACAGAAATACAATTTATATTTCCATCTCGAGAATCCTTACAATACGAATTTTTTTAGGATAATAATTCATAATTTTCGACGCCTTGAGATTTTTATTTTCAAATGGTACAATAATTGTGATAACTTCAACATAAGCATACCAATGCACCAAATTTGGGAACGTGTGTAGGGTGGTAAGTAGAAGATTTGTAATACGCTCACCGAATACTTATTATTTTTATTAATAAGTAAGTGACTTAATTATATTTTTTTTAATTTTTAATATCTTTAAAATACATAAGGATAATATATGAAACTCATAAAAACCAGAAGCAGAAGAGGAGGAGAAGTAAGAAAATGAAATCATTAACAGATACAGTAGAGAGGGACTATTCCAGGGAGGCTGGATATGGAGCAATTAGCCGCTGGAATCCAGTCCTAGCTACCGGCCTTCCCGTCCTGGACAAATTTAAAACAATTTAGGCTCCTTTCGACTCCTCGCCCAAAATTCCTATATCCTGGTTCTTCAAGATTAAATTTCTATGATTTTTATTTGCTTATTTTTATTGTTTTTTTACAACTGTATACATATATACACACACATCAAGTAAATTTGCTGTAAGTGATATTATGACATGATAAAAACATGTGGAGAATCTACCCATTGATAGAACTCTAAAAAAATTTCTAAAGGAGAAGATCTCGAGGCCATCTTCTTTTCAGACGCCTAAGAGGATTATTAGGTAGTGAAAGAGAAAGGTTAGAAACGAAGAAGTCAACCATTAAGTTATAATAAACATAATAGGGGAGGGGAGAGATATTAAATTTAAATAAAAAAAAATTATATAAATATACAAATATAAATAAATGTAAATATACAAGGACAGAATATACAAAAGAAATGATGTTAAAAGAGTTGATAAAATAAACATAATATGATGAAAAAAAGAGAATATATAAAATAAATAGGTGCTTAAATTACGTAATAGAAACATTATTAGTAATCTCTATAATCTCTCTTTTTCCATCTCTTAGTTTGTTCAGTATTTTATATTTCTTCTTTTTATCTGTTATTATTTTCGTTTCCATTAATTTTCTATAACTTTTATTATTCTTATTTAGTTTTTACGTTTACGTACAGTTTACTTCAATAATGTTTCCCTTACCCCTGTTGAACAGATCCGCTACCTTAGACTACATCTGGACAAACGACTAACCCGAAATCCTCACACTAGGTTTAAAAGACAAGAAACTGCACGTCAATTTCGACTATTACAGCACTTACTGGACAAACGGTTTAAACTTCCAATTTATTACAAAAGACTGATTTACATGACAGTTATAAGGCCTATCTGGACATACGGCGTTGAGCTCTGGGGCTCCACTAAACCTTCGAATTCCTCTTGTATCCAATCCCTACAATCCAAAATCCTTCGTAAAATCCAAAATGTGCCCTACTTTGCCACAGATAAAATCATTCACAAAGACCTTAATGTTCCATTTGTAACCGATCTAGCCCGAACCAGATATCAATTCTTCTATTATAAACTCTCTAACCCCTCAAACCCATTAGTTTCTAATCTTGCTTCCTCTTTTATTCCGGACAATCCTCCGAGGCGTCTGAAAAGAAGATGGCCTCGAGACCTTATAATGTCAAAATGTTTTTAGAGTGCTACCATTGGGTAGTTTCTCTACATGCTTGTACCATACCATTATGATTTCCTTAAATTTACTTAATGTATTTATGTAAAGTTGTAAATATCAATAAATAAATTTAAAAAAAAAAATGTTTAAAACCTTTAAATGTTTGTATCTTTTAGCCTTGATGAAGCCCTGGGCAAAACGTTGACCCAATAGCTTAAGTACTGTTTGAGTTTTTCTTCGACCGCACCTGGACCTTCTTCCTTTTCTATTATTAGACATGCACAACCATCCATCACTTAATATCACTGTTAAACTTTTCATAATACAATCTGAACTTTTCAGTAATCCGAAAACCCCCCTATAGCAATAAGTTCGGATAACCGAGATTATACTTCATCTGTTCTGAAGAGAGATAGGAATAATTTTAACTCAAAGTAGGGTGTAAGTAAAGATGTACGCACAGTACCTCATTATCTCTTCGATAAAGTCCATTGAAGGTTTATTTAAAAGATTGGACGCTACTGTTTTGCCAAATGTCACTGAACTGAACAATCAGTCCGATGTAACCACTTGATTAGGTCCTAGCCACAATCTCATTCCGTTTGGTCAGCTCTCGTCCCTCTACTCAGCTCTATCTAGTTCTCATTATGTTCCTAAATCCACTTGTATTCGGTTCACATATAGTACAAGAGCCCTAGAGGAGATAAAAAAGCAGTTATCTCACCCCAATTTTTGATTACTTTAATGAAAACTATGTATAATTAATAGTCAAAATTAATGAGTATGACAAGTATAGGTAGGGGGAATAAAAAATGGCGGCTGTTTCAAAACCTTAATTTTTCATTCGGAGCTCTATATCTTAAAAAATAGCAACAACACTAGAAAACCTAAGAGAACGCCATTTAAAGAAGAGTAAATTTGCTAAAATGTGAGCCATAATAGAGTTATTTACGTTAAATAGTTTTCGAGATGTAGCATTTTAAAAAGCAACATTTCTTAAAAATTTACTGAAAGACCCCTAGAGGAGAAAAAAAAGCAGTTATCTCACCCCAATTTTTTATTACTTTAATGAAAACTATGTATAATTAATAGTCAAAATTAATGAGTATGACAAGTATAGGTAGGGGGAATAAAAAATGGCGACTGTTTCAAAACCTTTAAAAAACATTAATTTTTCATTCGGAGCTCTATATCTTAAGAACTACCAACAACACTAGAAAACCTAAGAGAACATTATTTAAAGAAGAGTAAACTTTTGAAATATTAGCCATAAAAGAGCTATTTACGTCCAATAGTTCTCCGCCTGACGTAGAGCTGTTTCTGCATTCATTGAACTACTGTAGATGGCTATATCGTCGACATAAGCCTCTACAATGGCCTTGTCATACTTGGCTCCAACAGTTTCAGCTGTATATATTTAGAACAGTACTGGGGATAGCACAGACCCTTGGGGAACTCCACCTCTACTCTACCTCTCCGGATACCACTTCGCTAAGTCGATCCCTTAATGAGCGGTGCTGCAGGAATGATCTCAATAGAGTGTATAGCTATTCTGGGAATTCGTTGCACTGCAATGTCTAACTATGTATTGTACAGGCTAACACTTTTATCTTGAAAACATTTACTAATAACGAGTATACCCGTCGTTGAAAGAATTTACTTGAGATCTATTGTAACATTAGTTTAGACAAAGAATCGTCTGGACACAACACTTCTGCCCTCCGGAAACAACCTTTCAAATTTTCCTTTTAAAACATTTTATTACAACCACTATTGGTCGATGTACGACGACTATACAATATCTTAGAGAGATATTATAACGCCAAAAATAATTAGATATAATCCCATATATAGGGGGTTTCCTATCTTATCTTATTTATGATAGCCAATATAATTCATAAAAATGAAAATAATAAAATGTGAAAATCTTTTAATCAAAGCGTTGACACTTCACAGGGATTTTTTTCTTGATATGAGATCCAGAAACGCCCTTTACATTATATTACAGGTCAACCTCCATCTAAGACCCTCCCCCTTCCCTGTGGTGTTCCTCAAGGCTCCTCTTTATCTCCTACTCTGTTTGCTATCTTACATTAATGACCTTCCTCTCCAGATCCATCACTCCCAATACCACATTTATGCAAATATAACTGTCCTTCCCGCCTTCTGACTTATTACCAGCCACAGAGAAACTTCAAGAAGATTTGGATGGGATTTGTGAATGAGCTAACAAGTTGAAGCTAAATGCAGAGAAGACGAAGGCAATCTTAATAGGCTCCAATCATCTCCTTAAAACTGTTCCTGATATTCCAACTCCGTTCCTACATGATAGTCCCATCAAATTTTATCCCACCATCAAAAACCTGGGAATAACCTTTGATCAAACACTTTCCTGGAATAGCCATGTATCCAATATCTCTCGCCGTCCCTTTTTAACTTTAAAACCTTTAAATTACCTCCGCCACCTGTTTTCATTTGAAACTCGTAGGCTCCTAGTCACTTCGCTAATATTTCCTCATTTTGACTATTGCTCTGTATATGGGGGAGTCTTTGGGGATCTCGAGGCGAAATTAAAACGTTTGTTAAATTGCTGTGTACGATTCATCTTCGGGATCCCTATGGACACCTCTGTTTCCCGCTTTCATGCAGAGTTGAAGTGGCTTTATCCTTTCTACCGTGTTACGTATTTCCTGGCATCTTTCATCTTCCAAGTCATCCAATCCCGCCGTCCTTCATACATCTCCGAGCTCCTTCAATTCAAATCCTCTATTCGCTCCCGCAATACCCGTTCCCGGTCTTCAGATTTATACACAAGGCCCCACCGAACTGCTTCCTTCGATAGATCGTTCATTATCCGAGCCTCATCCTTTTGGAACTCCATCCCCTCCAACATCCGTCGCTCCAATACCCTCCCTACCTTTAAATCCCGCCTGTTCAATCATTTCTTATCCATTCAGACCCCATAAAATTGTAAATTAATATAATTGTAAATATGTATGTTAACTATTATAACATTCTTAATTATTTTTACATCGTTTTCTTTTCTCGTTTTTATTTATTCATTTTTTTTTTTAATTGTTCAACTGATAAAAGTGAGAAAGTAACCTATAATTATTTTTTATAATGACTGTTTATATTTCTTTGTATTTTTTTGTTTAAGTATCTCTGAGGCTCCTCAGCCCTCATCTATTGATTTCTCTGTATTATTCTAAAGGGACTCATCCTTGAATAAATAAAATATTATAATTATTATATTATTTACAAATGTGTTAATATATTAAACAACGATTTTTTACACTATAAAGTAGTTCCTTGTCCCCACTATAGATTGCGCCGGTGTAATGAAGGTCGCCACTAGTTGTGTGACTTAGCTCGTACACTTGCAATTAGTCTCAAAATAACTCCGCTCTAGTTCTCAACTCCTCAACTCCCCCCCAACTAGTTGGCTCAGTTACTGTTAGAACTTTAATACTAACAAGTCACAGCAGCTAGGTTGTTACTGTAGCTAGTTACAGACTATAATAATACGTGGTGTAACAACTATCATAATAATAACTGGTAATATAGTTATGTGATGATAATAGGAAAACAGTCCAAGAGGAAAAAAAACAGTTATTTTTATTACTGCAATTAAAACTATGTATAATTACTAGTCTAAATTTATGAGTCTGCCCATTATAGTTAAGAGGAATTAAAAATGTTTTAAAACGTTACTACTACTCATTCGGAGCTCCAAATTTTTAAAAATAAGAACCCTAAGACAATATCCTTTAAAGTAGAGCAAATTTACTAAAATATGAGCCTTAAAAGAGAAGAGCTATTTACGTTCAATACTTCTCAAGATACACTTTTTTAAAAAGCAACATTTAATGAAAAATGAATTGTTGAATCAGTATTCTGTGATTTTATTGTAATAAATCCACATCTAAGAACCCATAAGACGTATAGATGCATATTAGCACTGAAATTAAAGCTGGTTTAATAAATAAAGTAGTTTATTTCGTTTATCTTTGTAGGATTATTAATTTTTATATTTGACTAAATAAATTTTTAAAATGTTGATAGTTCAGTTGGTTAGGCCAAGGTCCATTGTCCGAGATCTGCAGGCGGCGCTGGTTCGAATTTGGCCTGGGGCGTTGACTTTTTTCATTAAATAGTGGTCCCACAAAATAAAAAAATTTACCCCCATCATGGTTAGGATAGGTTGGTCATCTGTAGATAACTAGGCAAACATCACCTTCGCTGTGGATTGTCAATAAATAAATAAATAAAAATGTTGATTTTTAGTTGCTAAAACAAAAGTTTTGATTTATGAAACTCTATATTTTAGGAACCATTAGACGTACTGATCTCTACCAGCACACAAATATAAGCTAGTTTAATTTACTATAGTATATGACATTGATCTATGGAAGGGTGTTGATTTTTATAATATTAGTTAAAATAAGTTCATTTCTGGATGTTCGAATAAAATTTCTTTTGCAAATATAGAAACTATTACGAAAATAAACGTCTTAAACTACTTTAATGCAAATTAAACTAGCTTTAATTTGAGTGCTTATAGACATCTGTACGTCTCATGATTCCTAAGATATAGATTTCCCAAAATAAATTCATTAATTTTTATGATGTTGCTTTTTAAAAAACTGTATCTAGAGAACTATTGAAAGTAAACATCTCTACAAGAGATTATATTTTATCAAAAATTCTAAAATTTAAATGTACTATCATTAGGTTTTATAGAAATGTTGGTAGTTTTAAAGATATAGAGCTACGAATTATTTTTTTTTTAATCATTTATTTATTGTAATTTACAACTGTATAACATATATACAACAAGTAAATTTTCTGTAGGTGAGATAGTGACATGATACAAACATGTGGAGAATCTACCTATTGATAGAACTCTAATGACATTTCTAGAGGAGAAGATCTAGAGGCTATCTTCTTTTCAGGTAATGAAGGAGAAGCCAGGTTAGAAACAAGTGGATTTGGGTGGTTGGGAAGTTTTCTATAGTAGGAATGGTATCTGGTTTTGGCCAAATCGGCAACATATGGCACATTGAGGTCATGATGGATGACTTGATTTTTGACAAAGTAAGGAGCATTAAGGATTTTACGAAGGATTTTGGACTGTAAGAATTGGATTCGGGAGGAATTTGACGGTTTAATGGAGCCCCAAAGCTCAACTCCGTATGTCCAGATAGGCCTTATAATAGTCATGTAGATCAGTATTTTGTAATGGATTGGCAATTTAGATCTTTTGTCTAGTAAATGTTGTACAAACCGAAATCGACATGGATTCCATGTCAGTCGTTTGTCGAGATATAGTCCTAAGTAACGGATCTGTTCGACAGGAATTGGAGTATTATTAAAGGATACTGTAGGTAGGGCAAGAGGTCATTGGTTTACGACGAAGGGTAAATATGATTTGGTGTGATTTATTGGAATTAATTTTAATCCTCCAATTTTGGCACCATTCTTCAAGGAAGCTACGAATTAAGTTTTGTATTCCTCCTGCCTATAATTGGCAGGATCATCAATTTCGACTAGTAATTATATATATGGTAGTTTTCATCAAAGTAATAAAACCTTTGGGTAAAATTACTGACTTTTTTCTCCTCTTGGGCTCCTGTTCTAAACGATTCAAGTTCCTCCTTGTTCTATCCCCGATTGTGTTCCTCCACCATACAACGCCATCACTAAAAGATGACGGATTATGGAATGAGCTCTTTGAAGATACAAGGGCACATTCACATCAATCACCATATTGAATGGGACTGCTTGTAGTTAATGATCTTCGCCATTACACCAGGGTCATATAAAGCCTAGTAATTAATGAAACCTTGGTTTTTGTTTATTTTTTTATTTTATTAGAACCTATTTAATGTTATTCGACTAAACTGAAACACTTTATTCAAAAGCAGTGCCGCCTAGCTGCATTTGGTTGCCATAAACACAGAGATGGGCAAAAACCAGCTATAGTTGAAACTAAGGTAAAATTTCTATGGATACGACCCTTATTCATGAATGAATCATTGATAAATAAATATCGTATCCATGGCAACACCTTATTCATGAATGAATCATTAATAAATAATTATCGTATCCATGGCAATTTTAGCTATTAGTTCGATAGTTGTCCTACCTTTGTATACACACAGCATACTTAGACTAGTTGGAAAGTTGCTTATTATTCTTATATTACATAGGTGTAACTAGTAAATATTAAAATACATCATATAAAACAATTTTTTTCGTTCTTATTGTTTTAGTTTTTAAATCTTTTTATATATTTTCATTGTTTATTACCGCTAGAACCCTATGAATTATCAGGGGTTATTTAGTTAGTTTTACTCTATAAACCTTTAATTTCATTTCTTATAATTTATTTATTTTATCTAAATGGTGTTTCGTAGTTTTTTATACTTGTCGGTAACAGTTTCCGCTTGGTTTAACGTATTTCTTAGCCCTCAAATGAAAGCTATTTTAATTTACTATAAAGTATTTTATGATGTTTATCTTAGTAGGGTAGTATTTTTCATGATATATACCAAAATAATTTCTAATTGTTTGGACAAAATATTTATAGAAACTATTAGACATGCAGATGTCTATTAGAGCTCATATTTTATTAAATTTACTCTACTTTAAATAATGTGCTATGTTTTTTAGTATCGTAGAAAATTTAAGATTTTTCTCTAATAAAATAAACTTTGATAGGCGCGCATCTAAAATAATTCAATATTTACTTTCTAATTACATTTACTGTATCCTTTTTATAGCCTAGATAAAAATCGAATAATTTTTTATAAAGGGAAAACGCAAAATATTTTTTTAAATTAAATGAACTGAAAATTAAATATTTATTATTTTAAAACAGCCTCCTTTTTTATTCCCCTTACTATGGTTGGCAGAATCATAAATTTTGTCTCTCAACTGTAAATAGTTTTTATTACTTATTTTATAGTTTGTAATCAAAAATTAGGGTGAAATAATCTTTTTTTTCCCCTTATTGGTTTATGACCCATTACCATGGATCAATATTATTCCGTTGTTTTAAATTTAAGACTTTATGTAAAAAATAATGACCTTTTAAAATAACTAATATTTCATACATTTTCAATATTAATAACAATTTCGTTGTTAGTAGCACGTAATCTTGTAATATCTAAGCCACAAAGTGAATGTTGTTATAGGATGATAGCTACGATTATTAGAGACCAAAGGGATATCATGTACCAGGTAACTAAAGTAGAGAGGAATATCCATTGATGATGGCGTCAGAGGGTTCAATTATTACTATAATTATAAGAGGAGGGGAGGGGGAGTAGAGTGGAGAGAGAGAGAGGGAGGGAGGAAGGGAGGGAGAGAGAGAGAGAGAGAGAGAGAGAGAGAGAGAGAGAGTAAAAAAATTAAGTAAAACTATATTTAATACAAAAATGAATAATATAGAAGATAGAAGAAAATATAAAAGATAGAAAACTATAGGGAAAAAACGATGAATCATAAAAACCTTGTTAAAACATTAAAAAAAAAAATTAAAATTTCTTTGAGAGAGGTGAGAGAGAGACTTTATTTTGTCATGCTAAAAAAAAA
>NW_027108636.1:21349-40981 GCF_000696795.3 Halyomorpha halys | reverse complement strand
GCTTTGAACAGGTAGGTGGTCCTGATTTGTTCTTTGCTCATTTATTATCATTTAATATTATTATTATTATTTTTATTTATATTTATTCTTTCAAGACGTTTATTTAATCTCTACTTTCTTCTTTTTTTTTTTTGTCCCTTATTGTTTTTGTTTTATGTACGTCTCCTGTACTTTTTTAACTGTAAATTTTTACTTTTACTATTGTTACTTATTTTTTATTCTTATCATTGTTTATTCAAGTTTATTTTATATTGATACTATTTTATGCCTTCCTTCCTTTTATTTATATGTAATTTCATTCAGTAACACAAACACGTACTGAAGGGAAAAGGAGATATTATTACCAGCGTTTTATATTCTGTTGAATAATACTCTCAAGCCGCTATTACCTTAAAAAGAAAAATATTAAATTATTAAGCCAATTTGACTTATCTGCGTCAGCAAAACTCAGAGGAAATATGAAAGCACTCAGGGGATTTAATGCTGATGTCAGAGTGGGCTTGAAGAGATTCCTACCTGCCAAGGGACAAATTGAAAAATCAAATAATATCCAGTCTTTCCTTCCCTCGCTACATTTCCTTCTGAAAATTTATAAGGATGTCAACCCCGCCCCCCCCCCTTCAACGTACATTGCGTATTTCCGACATCAAAAGGGAAACTGGGAATAATAATAAGAAACAAGTTTCTGGAGGTCTTTTACAAATGTTTTTCCATTATACCTACATATATTGTTATAGTGATTTTTTAATAAATGTTTTCATTCAATAAATATATATTATTATTTATTATATTATATTACTGACCTTTCACCTTTTCTAGGTTCATTTCGCTTATAATTATTTTCTACAATCACCTATCGTCTTCATCATCACTCATTTATTTCTATTATATATTTCAACAATTATCTTTCGTTCTCATAGTTATTTATTTCTCATTAGTTATTGTGTTATTTTACTCTATAAAACTTTAATTTCATTTCTTATAATTTATGTATTTTATCTAAATGGTGTTTCATAGTTTTTTATACTTGTCGCTAACAGTTTCCGCTTGGTTTAACGTACTTTTTGCCCACTTCCTAGCTTTCAAGTCAGGACCCGCCTATTCTAAGCAGATCCTTTGTCTAGGAAGTAAGTTTCTCTACTTTACTTTCCTATTACCTATATCTCTTCTCCCTTGTTCTTTATTATTCTCTTTTCCGGACATTATATATTTATTTTAACTTATTATTTTTTTTACTTATCTATATTACTGTGCATCTTTTATCCATTTTAACATATATTTTGTTTTCTTTCTTGCCCATTGTATCATTTATATCGTTTTCTTTCATGCAATTCATTATGTCGATTAAAATTGTTTTTCATTATTTTAAACATTACTTATATATATTATTATGATAATTCCATTACTCATTATTTACATTTTCTAACACACCTTTCATGATTATTCCTTAACATTATTCCTTTATTTGCTTGCATACTGTTTTCTAATCTTTTTATCACCTATTTGGTATAATCTTACCTCTATAATATTATACTTAATCTTTTATTATTATCAATCGATTACTATCTATTACTTTGTTTTTTATTATTTGTTTCTCTGAGTTATGGTTGTTACTCGAACGATAAAGCAGGACTCTTTGAAATATAAAGAAATAAGTGCTAGTTCTATTCTAAGCCAGCAATGCCCGGTAAACACTCGTACATGCTAAGAATTAAGAAGAAAATATTAAAATTAAAATCTGTACCGCTACAACCCATGAAGGTCAGAGGTTCAGTACTTTGTTCGGAAATACTGTTGCTAGACCAACGGTTGTGCAAGGAGGTGATTTGGTCAGAATCACCCCCGACCGTTAAATTTTTACCCAATTTAGGAGGCTAGGGGTGGGTACCCTGAGAGTTGACTCACAGATACTGTGTAACAGAAAACAATTTTCTCCCCAGCCGGATTTGAACTCGGGTCCTTGGAGTTAGTAGCCACGTGCCTTACATCCTGGCTACCGCGCGCCCTCCTAAGAATTTTACCAGCCGGTTATTTTCCGATTGGTCATGTAGTTTATAGAAAAGTAAAATTTTTACTGTGTGCACTTTAATATGTAACTAAAATGTAAAAGCTGTTAACCCGCCGATAAAATTCCCGTGTTTATTTGTTTAGTAAGTTTCAAACTGTTGATATGAGATGTACTAACTCAGTCAAAATCCAAAAACTGTTACTTGAACTTGATATAAGTATAAGTGATTAAGTGTTAGGTTACACAGTAAGCCAACACTACTATAGCCTCTGCCATTAACTTCACTTAAGCTTTAACTCTAGTAATAACTCATTAGTGTAATTTGTCCCCTCGGAGGTAACTGACTTATCAAACAATATCTCCCATTAGCATTTCCCGCGCCCGGGAAAATGTATTCCCGCGCCCGGGAAAATGTATTCCCGCCAAATGTCAGCTGGTATTAAACCGTTTATTGGCCCCATGAGAGCTGAGAGGTCTGTTAACTTTCATCCTATAACTTTCATATTTCATTAACAATTTATATGGAGATTAATTAAATTCCAGCGTTGAATCGACGTTTATTAAATTTTCCTTTCAACGCCTTTAATGTCTGTGGGAAAATAATTTATAAATTTCTCATAGCGTCAATATTATATTTTATATTGCCTCTTTGATTGTCACCTAAAAACCCTTTCTAAAGTATCTTTGGTTCATTTACATAAAAAAAATCAGACCCACCTTTAAAATTCTTATAAAACTGTAGGCGTTTTTATGAGGTGAACTAATATCTTGAAGGCAGAGGTTTATTTCTCTGTGAAAATTATATTTTTTGGGGTGGTAGATTTAGTCCATCATTTTTTTTTAACTATATCTGCAATTTTTATTTGTTGTAGTTATTTAATTTATTTGTTGATATTTTAACTGTATTAAAATATATACAAATATATTTGGTGTGATACACTGCCCAGTGATAGAATCCCAACAACATTTCTAGAGAAGATCTCGAGACCATCTTCTTTTCAGATTGTTTATCATGTTTATAATGGAAGGATTGATATCTGGTACGGGCTAACATCAGAAGGTAGAAGAGAAAAAATATTAAAATGAATACGACAAATATGCTGTTCCAGCACTTGATTTGTATTAATTTTTTTTTTCTTCTTTTCCTACATATTAAACCGCTCTAGGGATATTTGTACAACAATTTTTTTTTAGCTCGACAAGAGTGCCAAGAAATTTTATTAGCTCAACTAGAGTGCCGTGGAGAAAAAAAAAGGATAGAAACCGCTGTTCAAGATTATCTAACTTGCGCTCTAACCTCCTTTCAACTAAGAATCGATTTATTTTGGAAAGTATATTGTGACCAGGTTGGGGTGGCATAACTCTAATCTCCTTCAATGTAAAAGTGAAGCCAAAAAAGGGCTCGTAACTGTAGCGGCGAGGGTTCGAATTTGGCCATGGGGGTCGACTATTATTGAAAACTTGACCCTTCACCACGAGTAGAACAGCGTACATAACCTGTGTATATAGATTGTCTCCCTCTCCCCCCCCCCCCCAAATGTATAATAGAAATGATCAATGGAGGTGGATCATCAATAGAAATAAATAAATAAATCAAACCTCAGAATTATACCTATGGAAAAATAAGGAACGTATTAGATATTGAAATATAGTAGAATTTGATGTATTTTTAATATAGAGATTGGATGTAACTTATCAATTAAGAAAATTTATTCCCTCCCCCAAACAATTATAGCAACGTCCTATATTAGTTTAAAAAATTCAGGTATTGTGTATATACGTGAAAAAATAATTAAAAAAGTAAAAATTAAAACATAATTAAGTAGATATAAACTAAATGAGTTTTTGGTTATAGAGTCCAATTATGCTAAAAATATATAATTTCCAATATTTTTATTTCATAATATGTATTCTAATGTTAACTATATAATAGTTAAGATTGTCAGCCAGTAGAGTTTTATAGTCGATAAAAATACAAGGAGCTTAATTAAGGCGTTGTATAAAAGGAAGAATATGTTTTTTTATAATGTATATAAATAATTGACAGTATTAATTCAAATTATAAAAAAGATGGTCAGGGGTGCGGTCACAAGCAAACAAAAAATAGTTAACAACTATTTATTTACCGACGTTTCGCCCCACTTCCTTGATGAAGCTCTACAAAGTGGGACGAAACGTCGGCAAATAATTATTTGTTAATTTTTTTCTATACTTTATTTTTTTTTACTTTTTTTTTATTATTCCCACTTTTTTCATGTTTCTCTTTCAACCCAATGTGACTTTAGACGTATAATTGTTAGAAATAGTGACATAAATATACATAAAAAAAATAACAAATAGATATAAAAAATTGACATATGTATAGATAAAAATATATACAAAAATAAAAAAATAACAAGTAAAATAAAAAATTCACCTGACCTTATTTCCGACTTATGAACTTATTTGGTAACACTTTAACTAAAAAAAAAAAGCTTGTAATATCGAGAATCGAACTCGGGATCTCTGTGACTGTACCAGAAATATAAACAGATAATTATTACTATACATACTGAATTTACTTTATTATATACGTTTATTTACTGAATTGTTTTATTAGTAACCATTATGCCCGTTTGCAATACGTCTATTACGGCTAAATGCTAAAAACTTGAATAATTCCGTAGTCAGTCCCAGTAAGTCCTAGTTAGTTTGCCGTCAGCACGACACAGAGACTACTTTTTTCTTTTTTAATGGACCCTGCATTACTGCTAAGTGGGATATACTGGCAGTACAGAAAGAGAAAACAAGAAAAAAGTGGGAATAACAAAAAAAAAAAATAATGTATTGAAAGAAGAAACAAAAATCATATTCTATTATGATATATTGTTACTTGTTTACTAGGTATATCTATGTAATATAAGATCCAAAAAAAGTCTTATTAGATTAAAATAACTATGCTGTGCAGTTCCGTTTTAAGCTAATATTTCAAAAGTCAAAAAAGACCATCATTCGGCGTGGGTCTTAGAGGGGCGGTTCCGGCGGGGAAGGATTGCCTTTTTTGTGTGTTATGATCTCCTCCTGTGAGATTGTGACATGTCGTACATTGACCAATCTTTGTTGTTTTTATTAACAATTAAATTAAATTAATAATTAATTTCAATTTTTAAAATTCAACTTTTTTATATTTATTATTTGATACTTTTTCAATAATGTTTTATTTTTTTATTACCTATTTTTTTTTGTTTAAAGTGAATTTTAGTTATTATTTTATTTATTTTTCTAATCAAGAAATTATGATATATTATTTTTTTTAATATCTGTTTTATTTATGATATTATACTTCTATTAGGAGTTTGCTTTGGTCAAATAATTTATCCTTTAAATATTATATTTATTGATAAGTTTTTATTTAATACTGGCAGGCAGATTTGGAAAGTTCATTTTGAACCCACAAATTGCCGCCCGAAGCGGGGAAGAAGAGTATGTATGAAGGAAAGAAAATTTCCCTCTTGAATGGCGGTTATTATTACAAAGTAACCTGTACACTGATCGATTTGCAGTCTGGTCAAGAAGTTATTGCTCCCGCCTTTTTTGGATGAGCGATAGTAAACAATTATCCGAACAATATTAAAATAATATTTGCATATTCATATTAGTCAAAATACCTTTTCGTGAAAGGATTCTCGTTGTATATTTTATTTGAAATATATTTTCCCTTACGATTTCTACAATTTTGGGACTATTGAATTTCCTCAGGTGATGGTCCGTAGCCTTCTCTTTGTAGCGATCCTTTGTGAAGAGGCAGGCGCTGGAAATTAGACCGAGGGGTTGCCCCTTGAGTAACCACCTCTGGAGCTATATTTAGTCCTGTCTTCGCACCCTTCTCCTTTTAGTCCTCTCTTCCTCCTCAATTCGTCCAGGAATCTTGTTTGTCAGGGACAGGATGGAAGCTCTGGTACTGAATGCTCTTGTCCAACCAGTGGAAGGAATTGAATTTAATTACTGTGCTCTATTTTTAGAACTTATTTTTTTTAAGTGATAGAATGTTTGGTGGTTTTCTTACAGGTATCATTGCTTGTTAGAGCACAGGGTTGACCCATCTTTATTTTGCTACGAACCATAGCTAGATGATGAATGGACAAGAGACTTGCGGGAACTAGCCGTAAATCCTCGATGGATGGGAACTTCACTCTGCAGGGTACTAGTCTGCAGTCACGAAGGGGATTGTAAGCCCTCGGGGAACCAGGAGTAGGTCAAAGGTATGATAAGTATAGGAAGAGATCAAGAGAGGCAGAGTGAAATAAAAGTCTAATATACTTTTCCAAAAATAGTACTATAATGTACTTATCCACTAAGCATACTCTTACTCACAGCCTCCTAAGGAGGATAAATCCCAGAAGGGGATATTCAAACTTTCAGGTTGCGCTAATTTATCTTTCTGGGGCTATTAAATTCCATCGAAATTCAAATAATAAATTTATAAACAAATGTAATAATATAATGAATAGTTATAAACAAAGTTAATTTATTCATAAGAAAAAATATATATATCTATATACGATGACTAGTAGTTTATGTTGCGGGAGTTGCTTCATGTCGGACCATAACGGTTTTGGTGGCTGTAGTACAGCATGAACCAACAGATATCGGTGTCGCTACAGACTCGCATCAGTCAAACATATAGACTCTTGGAATATGTTAGAATTTTCATTTTTTTTAGTATTATATTATATTATCACATCTCTTTCTAACAGTTAGTTGAACGGACAGTATGTAATGTGGATGTTTCGGACATTCGGATTCACTAAGCTTTATTAATATTGTTATATTCAGAAAAAATGTAATTCGCTTAAAGATACAGTTCATCCATAATACACTATAAGATTAAAAAACTGTTAACACAATTATTTTGGAAGTATTTAAAGATAATATTACTATTAAATTTGAGATTTTCCGCTGGTGTTCCTCAAGGTAGTATCCTCGGTCCCATCCTCTACACAATCTATACAGCTGCATGCTAACCAATTCAAACACTATCCTCAACATGTATGCTGATGACACATGTGTACTCGTAGTTAATTATCGCTTTGATTTCATCCCAAACTCTCCTATCCCAAATCACAACCCTCGAATAATGTAATGAAATTGGAGGATAAAAATAAATTACTACAAATCACCATTGCTCTTCGTCGTAAACCTACTTCCCTATAATATACTTTAATAATGTGGCTCTTACCCCTGTAGAACCAATCCGTTACCTTGGACTACATCTGGACAAACGACTAACTTAGACCCCTCATCCATAGAATCCATCACAAAAAACTGATCTACATGACTGTAATAAGGCCTATATGGACTTACGGAGTTGAGCTTTGGAGCTCCACTAAATCTTCGTATTCCTCTCATAACCATCCAAAATCCTTCATAAAATCCTCAATGCTCCTTATTTTGTTACTAATAAAACCATCCATAAAGACCTAAATGTTCCCTATGTAACCGATCTAGCCCGAACCCGATATTATTCCTTCCATAATAAACTCCCTAACCACCCAAACCCACTCGTTTCTAACCTTGCTTCCTCTTCCATTCCTGGCAATCCTCCAAGGCGCCTGAAAAGAAGATGGCCTCGTGACCTTATATTGTAAACTGTTTTTAGAGTTCTACTACTGAGTAGTTTCTCTACATGCCTGTATCATGTCATTATGATCTTATATCAAATTTCCTGGATGTATTATTATCCATAGTTGTTTATGTCAAAAAATTGAGATTCAGTCACCCTTTATGGTATTTTTTATTCAATTGAATTTGTTTTATCTAACTTTAGACAACAATATATTTTATATTAATTCTTTTGTTACAGGTAAAGGAGTTGAAATAATTGTCTTGTGGGTGAGTAAACCCTGCTTTTTATCAGTAATTTCATGATGAAAATATGGATTCATATTAAAATATTTAATTAATTTAAAAATATTTGAATGTAAGACAAAGGTTTAGAAATTAATATTTTGTAAAATATCAAAAAAATTACTACTCCTAAGAAGATAAAAGTTATAAACTACTTCATAGTACATTTAATTGTCTTCAATTTGAGTGCTAATAGACATCTGTTTCTATTAGTAAATTCAAATTTAGTAACTAATGGATTTTATTCATTAATTGTTATCTTATTTTTGTTTCTTAGCCCCGATGAAGGCTAGAAATTCTGGCCGAAACTTCGGCACTAATAAATACGTTTCTACTTAGTTGTAGTTCATCACTGACCGCATTCTCATCATTACAAATAATGAATCATTGCGAAATAATTTATGCCAATATTATAATAAATATAATTAAATACGTTTGGTGTTACTTTTCATTCAAGACTAACCTAAATCTGCCCTGGTGATCGTTCCAACAAAATTT
The DNA here is from genome assembly GCF_000696795.3 of Halyomorpha halys. Lineage (NCBI taxonomy): Eukaryota > Metazoa > Arthropoda > Insecta > Hemiptera > Pentatomidae > Halyomorpha > Halyomorpha halys. The sequence goes on along the minus strand of NW_027108636.1, from coordinate 32,589 downwards.
ATGACCTGCCAAACAAAATAAATTGTGCCTCCTGGAAACTTGAACCCCCTCCCCTCTCTCTATGTAACTTATCTTCGTTCAAAATTCGTCAACATTCTCTTGTAGTAGAGGTGATATAGGGTATTGTATGGAAATACAACACGGGGTTTGAATTTTTTTGTCCATTGTTGGTATCTTGTTGACTTCACCGAAAGCCAAGAAAACTCCAAGCATGCAAACTGCGTTGTTGTTTTGCATGCAATCTTGAATACATATCTATGATGAAATATTGGCAAAAATAAATTTTAAAAATATTGATTTTATTGTTAAATTAAAATAATTTTTATCTAAGTTAAGTCTCAAATATTCTTTATCATTACCTTAAACGTCCAACGTTTCGGCCACGCTAGCTTTTGTTGTACATTAATTCATCTGTTACTAATAAATTAGCATTCCTTAAATATAAATTTACACCTCTCATCTAACAATTAAATACTTTTTGCAGGCTATCCTACCCGAGAAAATAAATTTAGTCAGGTTAACCTATGACACAATAGAACAATAGGGAATCATTTTAATTTGTTAATAAGCTCGCCTTATCTTATATTTTTCCATTCAATTTTAAAACTCTTAATCACAGATTAACTTAACACAATTTTCACACAATATCTGATTTATTACAAAGTGTACTTTGGTCGAAATTTTTATTTATTTTATTATTAAAATTGACCTGATTGTTATTAAAAATGTATGGAAAATTGAAAAATTTTAAATTCAAGATAAATTCTACGAAAATAAACATTATAGTATCTTATAGTACATTAAACTAGCTTTATTTGTATTGCTAGCAGACATCAATACGTCCAATGGTTTCTGAGATATAGTATTTTATATCTCAAAAATTGTCTCCTTACAACTAGAAATCATTATCTTGTTAATATATTTTGGCATATATCATAACAAGTAATTCTACTTCGATGATAAACGTTATACACTACTGTGTAGTAATTAAATTAAACTAGCTTTATATAGTAATAATAGACTATAATATCTACTTTATCTACCATTGTAGGTAGAATGGTTTTTGAGATACAGCTTTCAAAATAAATTCTCAATAACTACTGTTTTTTTATGAAATGTTATTTTTACAAAGCTATATCTCGAGAACTGTTAAACGTAAATAGCTTAATTAGAGCTCATATTTTAGAAAATTTACTTTACTTCAAAAGGTGTTGTCTTAGATTTTCTAATATTGTCAATTCGAGTGCTGATTCGTTTAAAAAGGGTGACAATTAATTTCCAGAAAATAAATATAATAAACTTTAACAAATAAACTCTTTGGAATTTTAGTTGTTTAAAAGCAAAATTATTTTTTTTATATTTTATTTATACTATTCTAGCTATTAATTGATTAATCGTATAGAAAAAACGATGTTCAGGGTGCGGTTAGAGAAAAACTCAAATATTGATTAAACTATTTATTTTGAGCCAACGTTTCGGCCCACTTCATCAGGGCTAAAAAGATACAAGCACTTAAATGATGTAAACATTAATGAAACAATATCTTTATCTTCGTAGGAATAGTAGTTTTCACGATATAGGCTAAAATCAATTCATTTATAGTTGTTCGGACAATAAGTTTGAGTTTTGAAAAACTTTATTTCAGAAACCATAGGACGTACAGATGTCTTTCAGCGCTCAAATTAAAGTTAATTAAATTTACTATAAAATAGTTTATAACGTTTATCTTTGTAGGAGTAATAGTTTTTATGATAGTTGACAAACAAATTCACTAACTGTTAATTTATAGTTGTTTTATACGAACTGGTTGATTTAAAAAAAATTATATCTCTAGATTCATAAGACGCCCATATGTCTACCAGCACTCAAAATAAAGGGAATTTAACTTACTATAAAGTAGTTTATGACACTTATCTTCGTAGGGATTTTCTATTGTAGTTTTAAAGATATAGAGCTCCGAATGAAAAATTAATTTTTTAAAAATATTTTGCACTATCCACCATCCCCCCCCCTTAACTATACTTGGTAGACTCGTCAATTTTTTCTAGTAATTACACTAGTAAACTTATTACTTATTAAAGTAATAAAAACTTGGCGTGAAATAATTGACTTGTTATTCCCTTAGCTCTTCTACTATGAGGGCTCAAAGAGAAATCCATATATTATCGCGATATATCGACTTGTTTTGATATTAAAATCAGTTCCTGATAATAATAAATTATTGTAAGTAGTATGGAGGGAACTATTTGGCCGCGACGAGGTAACCTCAACTAAGACGACCTCAAACCTAATATGCAAATGTTGGCCCGAAGCCTCTCAACCAGTTATTTGACAAGTGTCTTAACAACTTCCTATTCTGAAACATATTCGTATGCATTTTATATTATTTTTCAATGTTATTAACGTTTTTTTTATTTTTTATTAATTGATAGTTATTACAACAGGAGGCTTCTGTATTTGTTTACGTTGTTAAATAGAACAGAATTTATTGGTTGGAGATTCCGAGCCGAAGAGGAAAACCAAGTCAGTTAATTTATTTTTCAAAAATTTATGTTCACAAGTTTTATGATTCTGCATAGTATAGGTAGGGGGAATAAAACTATTTATACAGGAGAATTTATAGCAATAAACAAACTCTGATTTGAATAGGCATGTGTACATCTCATGGTTCCTTATGATTTTTTATGACATATCACAGCCCTCGAAGAATGGTGTCGTAATTGGAGGATTAAGATAAATTCCAACAAATCCCATCATATCACCTTTGACCTTCGTCGTAAACCTACCGACTGCCCTACAGTTTCATTTAATGATGTTACTCTTACCCCTGTCGAAGAGATCCGCTACCTTGAACTACATCTGGACAAACGATTAACCTGGAATCCTCACACAAGACTGAAAAGACAGGAAACTGCACGTCGATTTCGACTATTACAGCACTTACTTGACAAACGGTCTAAACTTCCAATTCATTACAAAAGACTGATCTACATGACTGTAATAAGGCCAATCTGGACATTTTGAATTGAGCTTTGGGGCTCCACTAAACCTTCGAATTATTCTCCTATCCAATCCAAAATCCTTCTTAAAATCGTCAATACACCTTAGTTAGTCACAAATAAAATCATAAATAAAGACCCTAATCTTCCATATGTAACCGATCTAGCCCGAACCAGATACCAAAAACTGCTTATAGAATAACATTGTGGTAATAATTTATTATCATTAAGTTATCATAACATAATTTTATATTTAAGAAAAATATGGTCTTAATGTGGTTCAAAAGGTTTTTCTCTTGATGTTTTTGATTAATTTTTAATTATAAAAACATAATCCCACTAAGAAAACAAGTATAATGAAGCTGTTATTAATGAATCTAATTATTAATTTTAGTGCCTAGGAAACAGGAATAATAAACATTTGTTTCTTGCTTTTTGATCTTTTATAGTTTCTTGCACTAACAATTCTTGTGGAGTTTTTCTTATGCCTGATTCTTAGTACCACATTGATCGGACTCGAGTGTTGGACTGAATAAATTATTCCAGTCTGTTCTGTTAACTCTCTGATATCCATTACTGTTTATTCACTCCTCACTGAGATCTAAATGTTTACATGATCGCATTTTGAAACACGATTTTATTTATATGAGGAGAAGATGGTTGGGGGTACGGTCAGTATGTTCTGCAAATAAGTTGAAAGAACTTATTTAATTGTGCCGACGTTTCGGCTAGATTTTCTAGCCTTCATCAGAGCTAAGAACAAAGAACAAGATAACAACCAATGAATAAAAAAATATATTTATAAACAGAATGATATATAGTAAATAATTATACAGAATGAAATTAATAAAATGTAAGTGATGAAAGAAGTGGAAAATAAAACGTATATATAGGTGATTAAATAAGTAAATATAATAACATAATAATGAAAATAAAAAAAATAAAGTTATATAATGCAAAGAAACAAAAAAATATGAATATTTTGTTGTTGTTGTTGTTGTTGTTGATTGTTGCTTAAAGGCATAAAACTCTCTAGTCATCAACGCCTATGGCATGATAAAAGTGAAAAAAAAATAAGATATAAGAAAAAAAAACGAAGAGGTGTTATAATTTATAAAGAAGGCGATGTGCTTTTATAAAATCAAATACTAATATAGTTTTAGCTTCCTCATCTGTGAGAGCTTCTGATAAATTCGGGGTCAGTCCTATGCTGTTTATTGTTGGCAAATAGTGAGTACATTCTTCAAAAATATGTCTAATCATGAGAATGGTCTGACAATATTTGCACGTTGGAGGTGGCAGTTTTCTGATTAGGTGAGTGTGTGAGGAGAGTATGACCTATTCTCAAGCGGGTTAGAGCAACTTCCTCCCTACGGCTGTTGCCATAGGATGTTGACCATGGTTTTACAGATCGTTTTATTTCTTTTAATTAAAAGAAATATGAATATTTTAATTTAGTAATAATTTAAAAATTAAAGTTATTGAAAGAGAAATAAATTCAGAGAAAGAAAATATATGTGACTAAATATGTAAGTTATTTAGTTACATATATTAAGTAACCTACATATATTTTCTTTCGCTCATTTTTTTTTCTTTCCATAACTTTAATTTTTAAATTATTACTAAATTAAAATATTCATATTTCTTTGCATTATATAATTTTAAATTTTTAGTTCCTTTATTATGCTATTTTACTTACTTATTTAATAATCTATATATACGTTTTATTTCCCACTTCTTTCATCACTTTATTTTTATTAATTTCATTCTGTGCAATTATTTTCTATATATCATTCTGTTTATATTTTATTTTTTTTATCCATTGGTTGTTATCTTGTTCTGTTCTTAGCCCTGATGAAGGCTAGAAAATCTAGCCGAAACGTTGGCACGATTAAATAAGTTCTTTAAACTTATTTGTGTTATATTCTGACTGCACCCCCAACCATGTCTTCATATACATTATCCACGATAACTATCTTCTCATAATTTAATTTTTTTTTTTTTTATGGGAACTAAAAATAAGTTATAAAAGATCCAATAAAAATTACCGCTGGTTTGAACAGTTTGAGAAGTTTTAGTATTTAGGTTCTGTAATAAGAAGAAAAAACGTAATTGATTATGAAATAAAAGCAAGGTTGAAGACGGGGAATTTTTGTTATTTTTTAATCTGTGCCTTAAATCCAGAAAATTAAAAGTTAGAATTTACAAAACTATTATCCTTCATTCTGTTATTTACGGATGCGAAACGTGGCCCCTTACACGAAAGAACAACGCCTTAAGGTTATTGAAAATAAAGTATTACGTAAAATATTCAGACCGAAAAAAGATGAATCAAAGGGAAAATTTAGAAGGCTACACAAAGCTGAATTGAGGGAATTATATTACATTCAGGTTATAAAATTGAGGCGAATATGGGCGCGTAAGGTTGAGGGACTTAGTAACGTATGGATCCCAAAAATAATCATAAACATTGAGAACGACGGGTAAATGTCCTAGGGGTAGATCGAAGCGTAGATGGGAGGATTGTGTCAACAATGATCTTGTAGATAACGGATGTATGTAGAGAGCGATTGTTGGTATCTTTATTGAAATTTACCAGTGTACATAATTACCCATTTAGTAAATGTGATGTAAGTTATTATAGAGTGATAAGGCATGTAGAGAAACTACCCCTTACTCTTATGAAGTGTTTACATTAGCAGGTCTCGTGACCAACTTCTTTTCAGGCGCCTTGGAGGATTATCAGGAATGGAAAAGGAAGCAAGGTTAGAAATTAGTGGGTTTGGATGGTTAGGGAGTTTAGAATGGAAGGAATAGTATCTGGTTCGTGCTAGATCGGTTACATATGGAACTTTAGGGTCTTTATTTATGATTTTATTTGTGACTAAGTAAGTAAAGCATTGAGGATTTTACGAATTTGAATTGTAAGGATTGGATACGACAGGAATTCGAAGATTTAGTGTCCAGATTGGCCTTATTATTGTCATGTAGATCAGTATTTTATAATGAATTGGAAATTTAGATCGTTTGTCTTGTAAGTTCTCTAATAGTAGAAATTGACGTGCAGTTTCCTGTATTTTCAGTCTTATGTGAGAATTCCAGGTTTGTCCATGTGTAGTCCAAGGTAGCGGATCTGATCTACAGGGGTAAGAGCAACATTTTAAAAGGATACTGTAGGGCATTATTCCGGTACCGGTAATTTCACGAGGAATTTGTGATTGGTATTTTTATTTTTTTTTTAATAATTTATTTATTGATATTTACAACTGTATACATATATACACATCAAGTAAATTTGCTGTAAGTGATATTATGACATGATAAAAACATGTGGAGAATCTACCCGTTGATAGAACTCCAAAAACATTTCTAAAGGAGAAGATCTCGAGGCCATCATCTTTTCAGACGTCTAGGAGGATTATTAGGTAGTGAAGGAGAAGCCAGGTTAAAAACGAGTTGGTTTGGGTGGTTGGGAAGTTTATTATGCAAGGATTGGTATCTGGTTCTGGCTAAATCGGCAACATAGGGGACATTGAGGTCCTGATGGATGATTTGATTTGTGACAAAGTAAGGAGCATTAAGGATTTTACGAAGGAATTATGTACTTTAAGGATAGGATTCGAGAGGAATTAGATGGTTTAGTGAAGCCCCACAGCTCAACTCCGTATGTCCAGATAGGCTTTATAATAGTCATGTAGATCAGTCTTTTGTAATGGATTGGCAATTTAGACCGTTTGTCTAGTAAATGTTGTAATGTGATTGGTATTTAAAAATTAAAAATGAATTCAGCTTTAAAAAAAGATAAATAAAGTTCATTATAATAATTGAAAACCCTGTTTGAACCTGATATTACCTTTAAAAATAGAAAACTAAAAAAGCAAATGTTTGTACTTGCATTTTCATAACGGAATTATTTATGTATTAGCTGAAGAACACAATAGCCGTATCCGATCCATTAAATCTAAAAAGATTCCATGCAAATCCCATAATGCCCTAATTTACCCAAATGAACCTGCACATTACGCTCTTAATATCCCTTAATTGGCCTTGATCCAAATAAAAACACTCAATTTTTTATAATTCTGATACATTAAAACTTATTATATGTATATATGTGTGTATGCCGAAGTATAAATAAAAGAATATCCTTGATGTCTATCATACAATAATAAAAAAGGCTTAGCGAGCCCAAAAGTTCTATGCCGATACCAACAATTATTCTCTACATAAATTTGTCCAGTGACGTCCCTCACAACCCAAATCTACTATTTCAATTTTGTGTAGCCTTCAAATTCTACCTTTAATTCATCCTTTATATGAATATTTTTTGTAACCTGCTGTTCTTCAACAATTTCGTTTTTTCTAGTTACCGTAGAACCTAAATACTTAAAGGTTCCATTCTTGCCACAGTACCCAACCACACCAAACGTCTCATCTCAGAGTCGATTTACATAAATTTGACTGAGAATTCCATCAATCATAAAGTTGATAAAGACTGCATCTCCCTTACATATTGAAACATTTTGAACATAATAAAATCCTCATAATACTTTTTTCACTATTTCAGAAGCCCATTTTCTTTTCATATCTTTTATTCTTGTTTTTCTAAATTCTCACATTTTTTTATTTATTTATTTATTTATTTATTTATTTTTTTATTTTTATATTCACTATCCTTCCTGTTTCATTTATATTCATATATCTATATTTTAATTTATATTCATGTGTTATCTTCTTAAGTGTACTTATATTAATTACTTTATTATTAATTTTCTATTATGTTTTACACTTTTCTGTATCCCCGCTCATTTGGTATATTTTGTTTCTTAATTACATACACACATTGTGTCCCATTATTTTATACTTTATTTTTCTATTATTTTTTTAATATTTCTTCTCTCCCTATTATGTATATTACCATTTATTGTTCACCTAATTTAAATACTTTTTTACTATGTTTACTTTACAAATTATTTTCGTTTTCTGGCAAAACTGCCATCCCCACTCCTCCCAATACCAACCGTCACTATGTTTTTGACTGCCGTCAAAACAGGTATGCATTCTGTCTCCTCATTTGATTTGTAATTTTTTTTTCTTTTTACATCTCTTTATTTGTACTTTCTTTAATATTTCTTTTCTTATCTATCTGTTATTACCCTTTTAATTTACTATTTACAACCTTTAATTTTTCTTATCTTACTTACATTTTATACCCCTGTTATTTTACACTTATGGCTTTTCTCTTTTTTTCCTTTTTGTAACTGTAGTGTTTGTATCTTTTTTAGCCCTGACGAAGCCCTGCAACGTGGGGCGAAACGTTGGCTCAATAAAATAGTATAATTATCTACTATTTGAGTTTTTTTTTTACCGCACCTGGACCATATTCCATTCATCTAAATACTTAACCTATCTACCTGTTCAAACGTATTTCCTCCTATATCTATATCACCGAAATGGCTCGCGTTTCTACTGCTAACAATATATTTTGTTCTATCCGTATTTATTTCGAGACCTAGTTCCTTACTGGAGTTTATTAACGCGGTTGTATGTATCGTAAGCCTTTTAGCAAAGCCGATGAACTACCCCGTTTTGTTCTATCTTGTTCTGCAATATTTGTAGTAATGAAAAAAATTATCAATAGATAAATCTTTCACTAAAAATCATAAAACCACATTTAAATCTCCAATAAATTCTTGAGGACATTCAGTGATATAATTTAAGATTAACGTAAATATGTGAGATTCGTCGACAGCTCTTACAATCCGTTATTTCTCACATAAAATAAATAATTCGTAATGTACGATTATAAACAAAATGTCGAGATTAGTGAATTCGAAAACCTAATGAACGATAAATAAATTGATTAAATGCTTAAATGACAATACAAGTATATTAATATAAAGCATATAAAAATAGATAAAATAATGAATAAATTTAATTACTATATAATTAAATGTACATAACTAAATTAATGAATTATTAAAATTTAATACTCTGAACTTTTTTTTACTCTTGATTCGGATCCTGTAATTGAAATCCCTAAACTCTAATTTAAAAATGTATATCACGTTAATTAAAAACAACAATTAAGAATGTATTCATAACTTTAAAAAAGCAACTATATTTATGTATTAAATTTAAAATAACGTCATATTACATTCTTAGCAATTTAATTTTCGAGTGCTGTAGAATTGCCCAAGGCGAGAAATGTCAGTTATTTCACCTCAATTTTTGATTACTTTAATGAAAACAATGTATAATTACTAGTGAAAATTGATGAGTCTGCCTAGTATAGGTTGGGGGGATGAAAAATGGCGTCTGTTTCAAAACGTTTAAAAAAATTAACTAAAAATTGGTGGTACTTCAAACATTAATTTAAATTAGAAGATCTTATCCATCTGACTGCACCCCGACTGCCTTCTTCATAATTTATTTTTTTTATAAACGTACATGTATATAAACAGATAATAGATAATTATTATAATATATTATATATAGTGAGTAAGTATTACGCCCATTCGCAATACGTCTATTACGGCTTAATGCTAAAAACTTGAAGTTCTTAGTCAGTCCCAGTAAGTCCTAGTTAGTTGGCCGTCAACACGACACAGAGACTATTTTTTTCTTTAATGGTCGTTGCATTACTGCTAAGTGGGATATACTGTCAGTACAGTACGCAAACCATACTACAACGTCGATGCTAAAAGAATAGAATTAGTGTTTCAGTTTCTAAAATCACAACATTTACTGTAACCTTGAACGGAAGAAAAAAAAAAATAATCAAATTAAAAAATAAATAAAATGAAACGAATATAAGCAAAATATAAGCCCAAGGGGAGAAATAAGTCATTTATTTCACCTCAATTTTTGATTACTTTAATGAAAACTATGTATAATTACTAGTCAAAATTGATGAGTCTGCCAAGTATAGGTAGGGGGAATAAAAAATGGCGGCTGTTTCAAAACGTTAAAAAAAATTAATTTTTCCATTTCTACCTCTATATCTCAAAAAGGAACAATAACACAAGAAAACCTAAGAATTCATAAGAACGTAATTTAAAGAATAGTTAATTTGCTAAAATATCAGCCCTAATAGAGCTATTTACGCCCAATAGTTCTCGAGATATAGCTTTTGAAAGAGCAACATTTCATAAAAATGTTGTACAGAATGTATCGAAAGATCAGTAGTTAGTGAATTTATTTTGAGAAATCTATATCTCAAAAACCATTCGACTTACAGATATCTATTAGCACTCAAATTAAAGCTAGTTTAATGGGCTATAAAGTAGTTTAAGACATTTATCTTCCCAGGAGTAGTAGTCTTCATGATATTTGCTAAAATAAATTGATTTATAGTTGTTCGGACAAATTTTCATGTGCCAAATTTATATTTATATGCGAATATCTTAAGAACTACTACCCTTACTAAGAGTATTTTAAAGAAATAATTTAAATTTAAATTAAATTTCCTTTATTTTGAGTGCTGGCAGACATATGTACGTCTTATGGTTCTAGACATATACTTTTTTTTTTTCAAAAATCATACATTTTATGCGAACAACTATAAATTAATATTTTATGAATATATTTTGTCAAAACTAATCCTCATACAACGATAAAGGTTATAAACTATTTTATAGTAAATTTAACTAGCTTTAATTTGAGTGCTAATAGACATCTATACGTCACATACTTCCTGAGATATAGATTTCTCAAAATAAATTAACTAACTACTGATATTTCAGTACATTTTTATGAAATTTAGCTTTTTAAAAAGCTATATCTCGAGAACTATTGGACGTAAATAGCTCCTTTAGGGCTAATATTTTAGCAAATTTACTCTCCTTTAAATAATGTCCACTTAGGTTTTCTAGTATTGTTTCTAATTTTAAAGATATAGAGCTTCGAATGAAAAATTAATTTTTAATGAGATGTAGATAGTTGACCGTAGATTAATGCTTGAAGACGTTTGTCGGGGGGTGCGGTCAGCAAGGAACAACATAAATAAACAAAACCATATTTATTTATTTTATGCCGACGTTTCAGTACTAATCTTTCCCTCCTCTACGACACAACCCCTGATGAAGACCTGAAACTCAGGTCGAAACGTCGGCATAAAATGAGTACTAATCTTTCCCTCCTCTACGACACAACCCCTGATGAAGACCTGAAACTCAGGTCGAAACGTCGGCATAAAATAAATAAATATGGTTTTGTTTATTTATGTTGTTCTTTGCTGAC
>NW_027108636.1:11467-21299 GCF_000696795.3 Halyomorpha halys | reverse complement strand
GAAACTCAGGTCGAAACGTCGGCATAAAATAAATAAATATGGTTTTGTTTATTTATGTTGTTCTTTGCTGACCGCACCCCCCGACAAACTTCTTCAAGGAAAAAATTAATTTTGTTTAACGTTTTAAAACAGCCGCCATTTTTTATTCCCCCTACCTATACTTGGAAGACCCACCACTTTTGACTAGTAACTATACATAGTTTTCAATAAAGTAATCAAAAATTGGGATGAAATAATTGCAATAAATAAATACAAAAAAAAAAAGCATTTTAATTTAAAACAATACTTCATTAAATTTAATACAAAATTTAAAAATTAATATTGGATGATCGATGATTGACCCTGTGTAATAGGAAAAGGAAGATGGAGGGGATAAAAGAAAAAAACTTTAATAGTCACAAAACTATTTAATGTGAGCCACGATTGGGCAAAAATTAGCTTTAATTGAACGAAATAGTTAATATTGCCATGGATACAACCTTATTCATGAATGGACCATTGATAAATAAATTCCGTATCCATGGCAATATTAACTATTACGTTCAATTAAAGCTAATTTTTGCCCATCTTTGATGTGAGCCAACCCGTTCAGGGCTAAAAAAGATACAAACATTTAAATGAGGTAACAAAATAAGGTAAAATAATACTTTAAAAAAAATTAAATTTAATAAATTAATAATTTCAATATAAATGAACAGTGTAAATTAAATAAAATAAAATAGATGTAGTGAGAAGAAAAATTAAATAAGAATAAGAAAAAAGTTGTTAGACAATTATAAATTTAAATTGATTTTTTTAGCCCTGAAGAAGCCCTGCAACGTGGGGCGAAACGTTGCCTTACGTCAAATAGTTTCCTGACTATTTGAGTTTTTTTTTTTTTACCGTAACCGGACAATCTTCCTTTTATTAAAAATTTATAAATTTATTTACTTTACCAGAAATTATCAAGAAAAACCATTCCTTTTGAGAAGTTGATATTAGCTTCTGAAAGAAAACTCCTCAAATGTTTTGAATAAAATATGATATTTCTCTGTAGGCATAAGAATTTTAATACTTTCCTTTAGGTATCTTGCTGTTATCCTTTGAAGACCATGTCCCCCTTGGAACCCCGGGACACACCCAAGACTAGAAACCTCGTGGCCGCCAGCTATACCGTGGACCCTCCCAGTCCCTATCGATTTCAGGGCTCATCACTTGTTGCTTCCCCTCGTTCGTCACTCGCTCTTCCTCTAGATCTTTTTTCCCTCTGTTTTTTTTCTCTCCGCTAACTCATACACTTTTCTTTTCTTAATGTGTTTCTTTTCCCCTTCAGTGATATTGCTAGATATCGCTTAGACTGTTGAAAAACACGCCAGGGCTAACTTTCAAGACCTACATGTCATAATTTGCTACTGTCAGCATTCGTATGATATATTTGACCCCCTATGGTTAGTAATAATAAAAATAATAATAATAATAATAAATACTCTAACAAATTATAAATCTTAAGGTATATTCCAATAAAAAGAAATTTTTTCCATATTACGGTTTGAAACCGTAGGGGGTCAACTACGGTTAGTAATAATAAAAATAATAATAATAATAATAAATACTCTAACAAATTATAAATCTTAAGGTATATTCCAATAAAAAGAAATTTTTTCCATATTACGGTTTGAAACCGTAGGGGGTCAACTACGGTTAGTAATAATAAAAATAATAATAATATCCTGTATTTATTCTAGAAATTGGCCCTTTAGAATAATATTGTAAGCATCTGCATGAGGCATTATTGCCTTAGAGTATGATAAAAAAAATAAGTAAATAAAAATAAACTTATCATCGTGATTCATGAACGCACATCGTAAAATATAACTAAAATAATAAATTAGAGTAGAAAAAGAAAATAAACAATAGTTAGCCGAATATTTAAATAAAAAAATAAAAGAAAACTATATAATATAAATAACTATATAATATAATCTATATAATATAAACTATATAATATAAATAAATAATAAATGTTTATTTATTATGTTTATAAACAATATGGCAAATAATAATAATAATAATAATAAATGAATGGAATATGGTCCGAGTGCGGTCAAAAAAACTCAAATAGTAAATGATTATACTATTTTTAGTGATGATTATACTAATAATAATATACTATGTATGATATATAATATACTATTTATGATTATACTGTTAATTTTACTAAAAATGATTATACTATTTTACTAAAAATTTACTATTTGGCTTGTGAAATAATATATCTCAAGAACTATGAGACATATAGATGTCTAGTAGCACTCAAATCAAAGCTAGTTTAATATACTATACAGTAGTTTATTACATATAACTTCGTAAGAGTAGCAGTTTTTGATATTATGATATTCGACAAAATGTTGATTTCTAGTTGTTAGACAAAAATTTTGTCTTGTGAAAGAATATATCTCAAGAGACATATAGATGTCCATTAACACTCAAATTAGAGCTATTTCAATGTGCTATAAAGTAGTTTATGATGTTTATCTTCGTAGGAATAGTAGTTATTATGATTGACAACATAAATTGAATTATAGTTGTTCGGACAAAATATTTTGAGTAAAATTCATTTTCGTCAGCGAATATCACAAAAACTACGAAGATACGTGCCATAAACTACTTTATAGTACATTACACTAGCTTTAATTTTAGTGATGGCAGACATCTGTATGTCTAATGGTTCCTATGATATATTTTGTTATAAATCAAAAACATCTGCTGGAACAACTAGTTTATCAACACTTTGAGAATTTATTTTTTGCAAATATCATAAAAACTACTACACCTACAAAGATTAACGTTTATACTACTCTATGGTACTATAGACGTTTTTGAGATATAGAATTCTCAAAATAAATTTACTAACAACTGATTATTCAGTGTATTTTTTTATGAAATGTTGCTTTGAAAAAAAAAAATGTATCTTACGAACTATTGAACGTAAAAAGCTCTACTACCGCTCATGTTTTTTTTATTTTGTTGGTAGGTTTAAAGATATAGAGGTCCAAATGAAAATGATATTTTTTAACATATAATAAGGTGTAATAATAGTATTGGGTATTATAGCAGAGCACGTGGAGAGCTTCAGAAGATTGTGGGTTTAATTCCCACCTGGTTCGGTCAATATTTATTTCATAGTAGCCCCGACAAAATTAATCTCGATATTCCAACTCTAGCATTGGACTCTTGAGCTATTAATAAAAAAGTCATTAAACTAAATTAACAAAATAATAATAGTATAATTAATATTAGTCTAGGATCCCAAAATTTTATTAAATATATTTATATTTATTTATTTTATTTTTTTTCACAATACTGTATATTGATATGACTGTATTTCAGATTATTAATTTATTTTAATTTTCTTTAGATAAGTTATTTCCTTATTTTGCTATTATTTATGTGCCAAAAAAATTATTTTATATTAAGGCAAAATTAATAAATTTATATAACTGTAGACTTCGCACTGAGTCTTATTACTTGTTATACTGCCTACTTCTAGACAAAAGTTTCAATATCTACATTACAAATCGCATTTAAAAAAAAAAATTGTAATAATGATATTTCAATGTAATAATTCAATCTGCTACACCCAAGGGCAATGCGTATTAGGACTTTACGTATTCCATCAAACAATTTATACACATGATAGATAGCAAATAAATAAATGATAAATAATAATAATAAATAAATAAATAAAGATAAACTAGAATAATATTTTAGGTTCATAAATAATAGTAAAATAAGTGAACAAGTAATGTTAAGAAAATTATAATACCCTCTACTATTATTTTAATGTTAATATATTTAATACAATTTTAAAATTTCAAACGTCATAAACTACTTTATAGCACATTAAACTAGCTCTAATTTGAGTATTAATAGACATCTATGTGTCTCATAGTTCTTGAGATATATTATTTCATAAGCCAAAATTTTTGTCAAACAACTAGAAATCAACATTTTGTCGAATATCATAAAAACTGCTACTCCTACGAAGATATATGTAATAAACTACTGTATAGTAGATTAAACTAGCTTAAAATTGAGTGCTAATAGACATCTGTACGTCTTATGCTTTCTGAATTATAGACTCAGGTGGGAATTAAACCCACAACCTTCTGAACAGAGATCTCTGAGAACATGACCCCTAATAAGTACTCAGCTGTCACATGTTCTACCGTTATATAGAATCTTCATACCAACAACTTGCTCTCCATTACCTCCCCCTAAGGGATAAATTTAAGGTTTACCTTAATTACTCAATTAGCCTTAAAATAACTTAATTTAATGTATCTTATTAACCATTAATATGATAGATTTCATTCCAGTTTATATAGTGTTTCATCGCACATTCTAATTTCGTATAATATTTGTACTAATGTTTTTCATTTGTTTCTATTTTAACTACTGTCATTAAAACTACTACTCCTATGAAAATTATCATCAAATACTTCTTTATATCACATTAAAGTAGCTTTAATTTGAGTGCTAATAGACATCTGTACGTTTCATTGTTCCTGAGATATAGATTTCTCAAAATAAATTTACTAACTACTGATTTATCAATACATTTTTTATGAAATATTCCTTTAAAAAAAACTGTTCCTCGGAAACTATTGAAAGTAAAGAGCTCTGTTAGGGCTTATATTTTAGAAAATTTACTCTATCTTTCCTTATCCGATCCGTTCATCTTCCCTATGGAATTCTATTGTTTCTATTGTTGTTATTGTTACTTCGCACAAGAGTTTCTTATGTAATAGTTATTATATATTATTATTGTTATTAATTTGGCATAATGTTTTTGTTTTTTTAATGGCTCAAGAGACTAGTCAAGAACCTACTAGAAATCAACATTGAGTAATTAAACTAGATTTAATTTGAATGCTAATAGACATCCGTACGTTGAATGGTTTTTGAGAGATTAGCTCAATTAAGGTCAATATTTTAGCAAATTTTCTCTCTTTTCAATGATGTTATCTTAGATATTCTTGTGTTGTTGGTAGTTTTAAAGATATGGAGCTTCGAATGAAAAAAATAATTTTTGTTAACGTTTTGAAAAAGCCGCTATTTTTTATTCCGCCTACCTATACTTGGCAGACTCATCTATTTCGACTATTAATTATACATAGTTTTCATTAAAGTAATAAAAAATTGGGGTAAAAGAACTACCTTTTTACTCTCTTGGGCTCTTGTATCATAATTTTTTTTTTTTTACTTGAGGGTCTGTATTTTAGGCATATTAAGATACAAATCATAATCAATGTGTAAAAGATTATTAACAAATGTATCTTAATTGTGTATATAATTAGGATTGTGTATACACAGAAGCGAGTTAATGGTTTCCATAAAGCCATTATCTGTTAAGATAGTTACCATTGAATTGAAACTAAAAGCTGCTTCTTTAATGATAAGATCATTATGATATCTTTAAACCGCTCCGTCTGATAAAGAGATATCTTGTTCCTTCTTATCTTTTCGTCTTTACTGCCCCAGTCTGCGTTGCTTCATTTCATATGCGTTCAAGAACCTGTCAAGGGGCAATAAATATTCGTATGTTATTTATAATATATTATAATAATATTAAGTAATAATAGTATTATTATAAATAATAATAAATAGATGATATCGTAGTAAATTGAGTAAATTTAGAGGAATACATTATTGTTTAAATCAAATAAATTGTATCCAATTTAAGTCTCAAAATGCTCAGTGAAAAATTTGTATACAATAATTTATTCCACTTTCAAGACTTTAAGAAAATTATTCTTATTATTAAACTGGATTTAGTGAATGACACAAATTCTTCCTTATTAAAATACAATAGTTTATTTCATATCATCAGCAACGTTTCGGGAGATTTCCCCCATCTTCAGGCTGCTAAAAAACAAATTCAACAAAACCAATATATCATATACACTCAAAGAACTATTTATAAACTATTTACTTGATAACCAAAACCTATATATGACATCTAATTTTCACCTTATTGTCATTATTGCTAATATATTATAATATTAATGTCATTTAATGAGTCAAGATGATTAAGATGGTTTTGTTGAATTTGTTTTTTAGCAGCCTGAAGATGGGGGAAATCTCCCGAAACGTTGCTGATGATATGAAATAAACTATTGTATTTTAATAAGGAAGAATTTTTGTCATTCACTAAATCCAGTTTAATTCCATAAGACTCTTCCAGTAAAAAGATTATTAAATTATTCTTATTATTGTTTATAAAAATTAAATTTTATCCAATTTAGGTCTCAATAAACTTTTTATTTCTTTAAAAGTCCAATGTTTCGACCAAATCGGCCATTCTCAAGGGCAATATTTGTGGTATAATAGTAAATTCAGTAAATTTAGAGAAATAAATTATTGTTTAAATAAAATAAATTGTTTCCAATTTAAGTCTTAGAACGCTTTTTATTTCTTGAAAAGTCCAACGTTTCTGCCAATTCGACCATCCTCAATGACAATCTATCAGAAAACTACTTTTATTATACATATGATTTTTACAGATTTTTAAGAAATAATATTATTATTAATAAATAGCATACCTTAATTACAAATTTTTTAATGTAATTTTAACTGGAATCGGTGACCTAGGCAGAATATCCTGTAAAAATTATTGATGTGATAGTAAATTTGTAAATAAGGTATGCTAATTTATAATAAATTAGTGTATAATGTATAATTATGATTAATGTGTAATAAAAGCTGTTTTCTGATAGATTGTCCTTGAGGATGGCCGAGTAGGCCGAAATGTTAGACTTTTAAAGAAATTAAGAGTGTTTTGAGACAATTTATTTATTTATGTAATGTAATTTACATCTGTATAAAATAATAAATACAATAAGTAAATATGTGGAATGTTTTATTTACTCTTGAAAATCTTGGGACGGAACCACCCATTGGTGGTACTTCAGGCATTAATTTAAATTAAAAGGTCCCGTGGCCATCTTCTTTTCAGACGCTTCGGAGGATTATCAGGGATCTTTCAGGATGAGAGATTAAGAACTAATGGGTTAGGATGGGCAAGAAGTTTGGAGTGAATAAGACGCCAAATCTGTAACGAATGGGATGTTAAGGTCTCTGTGGATGAATTTATTTGTAACATAATAAGGAGCATCAAGGATTTTGGATGCGAGAGGAATTTTATGGTTAGAGCCCCAGAGCTCAATTCCAAATTGGTTAGTATATAATAATTTTTTATAATGAATAGGAAGTTTAGAGCGTTTGTCAAGTAGGTGATTTAGCAATCGAAATCTACGGGCAGTTTCTTGTCGTTTCAGTCTTGTATGTGGATTCCAAGTACGTCTCTTGTCAAGATGGAGTCCTAAGTATCGAATCTGTTCAACAGGCATTAGTGTTTATTTCATTTAAACCATAATAACCCGTCTTAAGAAAGTGAAAAGGTTATATATATAATGGAATAAATTATTTTATATAAGTTTCGATTTGAAGGGACTGTCAGTCAAATGACGACAAAATCTTGTACAACGGGTCGGTGGAAAACAAAAGTTATTTTTCTTCAATTTTTATAATTAAAACTGTAAACTACACAATGGCAGCTGTTTCAAAGTATGAAAAAAAAATTAACTACTCATATTACATATAACACTAGAAAACCTCATAGAACATCATTTAAAGCAGAGTAAATTTGCTAATAGAGATCTGTACGTCTCAAGATTCCTAAGTTAAAGATTTCCCACGCTAAATTATATAGTATATAATATATATTGAGTATATATTTCTTGGAATGTTGCTTATAAAATATTGTATCTCGGGAACTATTGAACGTAAACAGCTCTACTATTGGTCATATTTTAGGAAATGTATTCTACTTTAGATAATGTTTAAGTGTTGTAGGTAGTTTCAAAGATATAGAGCTCTGAATGATAAATTAATTTTTTTTAACGTTTTGAAACAGCCGCTATTTTTTATCTCTAATACCTTTAATTGGCAGACTTATCGATTTTAACTAGTGACTATACATAGTTTTCATTATAGTAATTAAAAATTGGGGCCGAAATAACTGACTTTTTTCACCTTAGGGTCATAAAATACTCAGTTAACATGAAAAAATCATAGCTCCAGCAGGCGCGCAAAGTATACCATTCCGCCTTACAGCCTGTTCGAGACTCAATGTGGACCTGTCTAACAACGATTGCCTTTTCAATTGTAATTTTATTTATTTATATTATTAAACTATTTATTATCATTATTCCTCATTATTATGAAGATTCGCTCGGGGAGTTTAATAGAGTCAACTATAAAACATTTATGTAAGTTAATTCTATACCTTATGTGCTATAAAATACTCCAATAATTAAGAAGTTTTAATAATTTTCAGATAAAAAGAGAATAATTTTTTTTTTATAATTTATAGAAATTTACAACTGTAAATGTGATAAATGTCTTAGAACACATGATAATTTAGGGAAGAAACCACCCAATGTTGGTAATGGCCGAAAAGTTAGACTTTAAAAAATGAAGAGTGCTTTGAGCCAATTTATTTATTTATTTAATTTAATTTACATCTGTACAAAATAATAAATACAATAAATAATTATGTGGAATGCTTCATTTGCACTTGAAAATCTTGGGGAGGAACCACCATTGGTGGTACTTCAAGCATTAATTTATTAATGCTAAAATTAATTAATATGGTCCAGTGGCCATCTTCTTTTCAGACGCCTTCAAGGATTTTAGAGGATTGGTAAGGATGAGAGATCAAGGACTAATGGGCTTAGGTGGGTAAGGAATTTGGAATAAAAATAAATGATTGTAAGGATAGGTTGTGGAGGAATTTGATGCTTTGGTGGAGCCCCAAAGCTCAACTTCGTATGTGTATTATCATAGTGTGTAAGTGTTTTTATATTAAATGGATATTTAGAGCGTTTGTCAATCTGCGAGCAGTCTGTCGTTTCAGTCTATTATGGGAATTTCAAGTAAGTCTCTTGTCAAGATGGAGTCCTAAGTAGCTAATCTGTTCAACAGGCGTTAGTGGGGTATGAGAAAAAGATACTGTAGGGTAAGTGAGTAGAGGTTTACCACGGGGAGTGAAGGTCATCTTTTTTTAGATTTGTTTGAATTTATTTTGATTCTCCAGTTGCGACACCATTTTTCAATGGATATTATATCTGTCTGTAGAGTTTGTGGCCATTGCTTAACTGCGTTAGTTGGGTTGGGATATAAGCTGGATAAACCGTATAGAGAATAGTACCGAGTAAAATATCTTGAGGAACACCGCTGGACTGAGAAATGGGATAAGTAGGCTAGGTTATAATTTACTTTAAAGGCTCTATCAGAGAGGTAGGGACGGATTAAAATGAAGTATGTAGGAAGAAGGAATTTACGAAGTTTATAGAGCAATGGATGCCAGACTCGGCCAAAAGCTTGTTCAACGTACAGAAAG
This sequence comes from Halyomorpha halys, assembly GCF_000696795.3. Lineage (NCBI taxonomy): Eukaryota > Metazoa > Arthropoda > Insecta > Hemiptera > Pentatomidae > Halyomorpha > Halyomorpha halys. Next base: position 11,854 of record NW_027108636.1, on the reverse strand, counting down.
ACTGACTAGGTGATATTCATCCACCACACGATGGCACTTTTGTATAATATAATGGGATGTTCTAAATCCAAACTGGTGGTCAGATATAATATGATTTGAATCACGGATTGGATAGAGGCGTTGAAAAATAAAAATTATTAATGAAGTGTTGATACCTGACCGTAGATAAGTATGTATATTTCAGGTCTTCATCTGGGCTAAAAACAAAAATAGATAATACATCATTCAGGGAAATAAAAATTAAAAGAAATAAATAAACCAACAAATTTGGAAATATATATGACAATAATTTTTTTTAATTTTTTTATTGATAGATATTACAATATGCCACACAGTTGTGAGCAATAGGTAATATTGATGAATGATCTTATACATACTAAAATAAAA
>NW_027108636.1:8725-11157 GCF_000696795.3 Halyomorpha halys | reverse complement strand
GCAAACACTCAACTTGAGTTGAGAATCTGACCATTGCCAGAACTCCAATTGTCCATTTTTATTTTAATAAGTCTCTTGGCCACTGCCGTTTCAACCTTCTAGGTGGGCTGTAGGGATGGGTGGAACTAGATAAGGTTTGAACCAAAGGATTAGGATGGTTGGAAAGTTTTATATGGAATTTTGAGAATTTGGTTGGTATGATGTCCTTGATCTCATACCAACCAAATTCTCAAAATTCCATATAAAACTAAAAGGGATATGTAGGTCATGGTGTAGTGTTCTGTTGGAAACGTAGTAGGGTGCATTAACTATGGTTCTAAGGATTTTTGGATTGAAAGGATTGGATACGTTTGATGTTCGACGGTTGACAATAAATTGAAAATAAAATATTAATCAACTATTTTATTTTCAATTATTTATATATTTTATCTATTTCTGAATGATTGTTGTCTCTTTTTGTTTTTTAGTCCTGATGAAGATCTCAAATTCAGGTCGAAACGTCGGCAAGAATAAATATTTTTTGTTTCTTTGCTGACCGCATCTCCCAGCCATCTTATCCACTAAAATTATTATTTATATAAAGGAATTGAGAACACTTAAAAATAATAAAGAAGGTAACCAAATCCTCTCCTTGTAGAACCGTTAGTCTAGTAACACTTCCTTATACAGTACTGCACCCTTAACCCTTCATGGCTTGTAGTGGTACAGATCTAATTTTTTTTTTAATCCTAATAGTGAACATTCTCTCAGGGGGGTTAATAGAGTTAACTTTAAAACTTTATGTAAATAAGTTCTTTAACTTATGGACTATAAAGTACTCCAATAATTAAGAAGTTTTAATAATGTTCGGATAAGAAGAAAGAACAAAAATTAAAATTATTATTTATACAAAGGAATTGAGAATACTTAAGAAAGAATAAAGAGGCCATTGAAACTTTTCCAAGTTTTATTAGACTCGGCCCAGATTGTGCCTCTTAAATTGAATCATAGAATGTAATTTCAATTTCACTTTAAGAAACGATTAGCCATTCTTTCAAAATTTAATAGCCATCACTAATTTGTTCTCTTTGAAGAAGAATTAATGAGAAATTTAATTATAGATTGCTCTTTAACTTTATCTCCTGTCGTCAAAGCTTTACTAAAAGCTTTCCTTCTCGCTTTTAGAAATTTATTTTAACTATTTTATAACTTTAGCTGTTGGCTTTTTATATATATATATTGGATGAAGTTAGTTATTATAGTTTTTATTTTTTAATAAATGGAATTTAGAGTGCTACTAATGAAATTTTAGTTTCTCTACACGCCTGTAACACTCCATTTTAACTCAGATCAAATTTACTAAATGTATTATAATGTACAGTTATAAATAGCAATAAATAAATTAAGTAAATGGAATATGATCCGGGTGCAGTTAAAAAAAAAAAAACTCAAATAGTGACTTTAATTTTTATTATTTATTTAATTTTAATTTTTTAATTAAATTTTAATGATCCAGCGTTTCCTCCCCCCCCCCCACACGTTGAATGGCTTCGTCAGGGCTAAAAAAGATACAAACACTTAACATAAGTAAACAAAAAAGAAATTAAAATGGAAAATTCCAAGGGTATAAAATGAAACAAAAAATAAATAAATAAAAGATATATAAGCAATAAATGAAAACGGAAATAGTAACAGATAAAAAGAAGAAATATATAAGAAAGTATAAAATAAGATATAAAAAAGGATAAGAATAAAATCAAGAAAAAAGGAAGAAAATAAACGAGACAGGATTTATACCTGTTTAGACAGAAGTCGAAGTCAGAATGAACCTTTGTATTGGGAGGAGTGGGGATTGGCAGTAAAATATTAAAATGAGGTAAACAATCAATGAGAATATAATGATAATGAATGATAATATACATAATAGAGGGGGGAAGAAATATATAATAAAAAAAAAATTAAAAGTTGTAGCAGAAAAGTTTTTTTTAATTGATTTTATTAATCAATGCACATCTGTGCACATTTCAGATTAAAGACAAACAAAAAATATGATATCTTGCAGAATTACAACAATTCCAATGTTTAAGCAATCGTCTAACTTGATTTTTTTCAGAATTACGTATATACACATCATAAATGGTCATGCTCAGTTATATTTTATTAAAATCTAATCACTCAAACCCCCTAGTTTCTAATCTTGCATCCTCTTCCATTCCTGACAATCCTCCGAGGCGCCTGTAAAGAAGATGGCCACGAGCCATTAGCTAGTATGTAAAATGTCATTAGAGTGCTACCAATGGGTAGTTTCTCTACACGCCTGTCACACTCCAATCTAACTTAGATCAGATTTACTAAATGTATTATAATGAACAGTTGTAAATAGCAATAAATAAATAAATATTAAAAAAATCTAAATAAATATATTTAAATAGAAGTAGAAATAAACAGATACG
>NW_027108636.1:0-8514 GCF_000696795.3 Halyomorpha halys | reverse complement strand
TAAAAACGTAATAAATATTTTAGAAGATCGATAGTTGACTGTGTGTGATAATGAAAGGAAGGCGGTCCTGGATGCGGTAAAAAAGAAACAAATAGCCTTAAAACTATTTATTATGAGGCAACGTTTCGGCCCACGTTGCAGGGCTTCATCAGGTCTAAAAAAAAAAGATACAAATACTTAAATGGGGTAAAATTAAATGAACAATCTAAATTAAGAATTTACTAAAAATTATAGTGACGCTTAAAGTTAAATAACAATAACAAAAGATTTTAGATAATTAAATAAAACGGATATAACAATAGATAAAAATAAAATGTAAAAATACAGTGGTTCTACACACACAGATAGCATCCATTGAAGAATGGTGTCAGAACTGGAGAATCAAAATCCTGACAAATCCCATCAAATCACCTTTACTCTCCGTCGTAAACCTCTACCCTCCTGTCCTACAATACCTTTTTTAAATACTCCACTAACGCCTGTTGAACAGATTCGATACTTAGGACTCCATCTTGACGAGAAACTTACTTCGAACCCATTCAAGACTGAAACGACAAGAAACTGCTCGTAGATTTCGATTGCTACAACACCTACTTGACAAACGCTCTAAACTTTCCATTCACTACAAAAAGTGATGATACACTACGATAATCAGACCAATTTGGACATATGGAATTGAGCTCTGGGGGTCCACCAAACCATCAAATTCCTCCCGCATCCAATCCTTACAATCCAAAATCCTACATAAATTCTTGATGCTCCTTATTACGTTACAAATAATCATCCACAAAGACGTTAACATCCCATTCGTTGCAGATTTGACCCAAAACAGATATGCTCTTTTATTCCATACTCCTTACCTTTCCTAACCTATTAGTTCATCCTTAGCAATCTCTGTAATTATTCTCCGAGGCGTCTGAAAAGAAGATGGCCATGGACCTTCTAATTTAAATTAATGTTTAAAGTACCAGCAATGGGTGGTTACTTCCTAAGATTTTCAAGTGTAATTGAAATATTGCACATATTTACTTATTGTATTTATTATATTGTACAGTTGTAAATTACATTAAATAAATAAATACAGGCACAAAAGAGATGGATAAATAGAGGTACATAAGTGTGTAAATTATATAATAGAAACATTAATATAAAATAATTAATGTATAAGTTGGAGGTAACGTATGAATATAAAGTGTAAACTAAATATATAAAAATAAAATAAAAGATAGTAAAATCTAATGAAAGAAAAGTATGATGGGGGTGGTAGTTAAAAATTAAATAAGGGAGAGAGAAAGAAATACTTTATTCATTCATGCTGCCCAAATACATCGGGTTGCTACATTACACAGCATACTGATCAATCCGTGACTGGACAAATATAAGTTACATATTTTTACATGATATAATATAATAGATAGATAACATTTTTTTTTTCACAGTTTTCTTTTACTTTTCTTTTACAATTAACACCAGTCTAATATAAAAAATACGGGAGGGAAATTAACATTGGGTGAAAGAAGAATTATGAAGGTTTAAGATTTTTCCGTATATCAAAAAAATACCGTCTTTATCTACTTTATAATTGACGGATTTATGTTTAAAATAGATATGTATAGATTCTGAGATAAGGCATTTTTTAACAAAATTATATTTTGTTGGTTAAATATTTGTATTCATATTTAAATGTTATAAAAGTTGTAGATCCAAATCCTAATGTATTGGAAATATACCAGGTCATTCAAAAAGTCCTGTCGTTTTTTTGGGGGAAATTATAAATAAATAAATATTTTCAAATAATCACCTTTATTCATCAAAATATCCACCGTTACAGTCGGTAACCTTCTCCCAACGAGATGGTAAAGCCCAAATTCCTTCCTTAAAAAACTGTTGATTTTTACTGCAAAAATAAGTGGTCAGTTCGTGAATTAGGTTGTCACGGTCTTGAAAACATTTTTGTCTCAGATTGTTGTCGAGATCTCTGAATAGGTGATAATCAGTGGGTGACAGGTCAGGGGAATATGGTGGGTGAGGCAAAACTTCCCAGCCTATTTCTGTCAATTTTTCCCTGGTCAATTTGGCGGTGTGTGGTCGAGCGTTGTCTTGAAGAAGCAAAGGTCTTCTTCTGTTGACTAAGCAGGGATCAAAAGTCTTAAGCTTGGATTGGCAATGGTCCAGTATATTGCAGTATACTTCTGCAGTGATGGTTTGCCCTTGATTCAGAATCTCAAAATGCACTATACCTTTGGCTGTCCAGAAAACAATGAGCAAAACTTTCTTTGGATGGAGATCTGGTTTTGGAAATTGTTTAGGTTTCTCATCTGCCGACAACCACTGATATGATCGTCTGAAGTTGTTGTACAACACCCATTTCTCATCACAGGTGATGATTCGATTCAAAAAGGGTTCGACTTTCAAGCGGGAAGTTAACGAAGATGCAGTTGTCAAGCGAACAAGCATATTGGCATCTGAAAGCTTATGAGGAATCCATTTATCCAGTTTTTTCACTTTTCCCAGTTCTTTAAGGTAATTCCAGGCAGTGGTGGCTGAGATATTAAGTTGAGAGGCTATCTCTGAACAACTTTGACGCGGATCCAACTCTACTACTCTTCGAACGTCCTCCTTATCAACTACAGTTGGTCGACCTGAGCGTGCCTCGTCTTCTAGTGTCTCGTCGCCTCCACGAAATTTTGAAAACCAAAATTGTGCCTTCCGCTCAGACAGCACATCTTCCCCAAACACGGAGCATATTTTTCTAGCAGTTTCGGCAGCTTTTGAGCCAAGTTTAAACTCATAGAGCAAAATCGACCGAATTTGAGTTTCAACTGGAATCATTTCAACTAGACAGTTGGATGGTGACTGCATTAAATTAATCCTCCTTAGCCTCCTATTCATAAAGTATAAACATTTGTGTTTACATGGATAAAAGTTGTATTGAACGGGATTGATTAGCAAACACTCTAGAATCAAAATAAACAACGAACAAACGAAAAACGACAGGACTTTTTGAATGCCCTGGTACATTGGATAACCATGTATCAGTATACGACCAACTGAGCATTACATGTCCCTAAAGGTACATAAAAATTCTACAAGACCGATGAATGTAAGGAGAGAAGAGAGAATGCTCTTACATATTTGAAGAGGGGTTTTGTCGGGCTTTAGTAAAGGTCGCAGCTCTAAAGAAATATTTATCAGGCTATTCAAATGCTATCATTAAAACGGGACATTAAATAGACCATTTCATTTCTTTATATATTAAGTATTATATTATATATATTTTATTGTAGTTATATTGCAGTTTAATAGCTTTAGTGGTTTATCTCTCAAGAAATTCAAATGAATTTATCTCTTAATAAACACCATAATCGATAATTATTAAATAATTCTACTTTTTATGTAAAATAGATTATTTTTCTGTTGTTTATTTGAATACCATTTAATGAATGCTTCCCAATTAATAGATTTAGGGATGTAAACAGAAAAATTTAATATAGTTGAAAATTTAATATAAAATAATATATTTAGTTATTTATACATCGGATTAATAATTTAATCAATTGCTTATTATATCTATTTATTTTATAGTGGTAAATAATATTATATAATAAAGATATACAGAAATAACTTCAACACTGCTTAACCAATCTACACGAAACATAGCAGGGGTTTAGGGCTCTATAAACCGCAGCAAAACAGATCTAAATAAACAAATTTGAACCAATATTTCGCCCTTATGAGGGCATTAAATGGTGACAATATAGCATAAGAATTGGATAAAAAGAAAATAAGTTATAAACGATTATATGTGCTAAATAAATTAATAATATACAAATTTATTACTTTTTATATTTGTAATTTTATTTTATATGCCCCTTATTTTCAATTTTTTTCTTACTTTTTATAATTATCACATATCTATTTATTTCTTTTATTTAAATATATTAATTTAGATTTTAATGAAATATAATTGTGCATGGTCATTTAGAATGTATACATATGCCATTCTAAAGAAGTAGAGGGCTAGACTATTGCTAAAACAAAAGTTTAGTATAAATCAAATCGTACAAGAGGCCTAGAGGAGAAAAAAGGCAGTTATTTGACTCTTATTTTGATTACTTAAATGAAAACTATGTATAATTACTAGTCAAAACTGATGAGTCTGCCAAGTATAGGTAGGGGAAATAAAAAATGGCAGCTATTTAAAACATTAAAAAAAATTAATTTTTTATTCGAAGCTCTATATCTTTACAACTACTACAATAGAAAATCTAAGAGAGCATCATTTAAAGTAGAGTAAATTTGATAAAGTGTAAGCCCTAATAGAGCTATTTACGTTCAATATTTTTCGAGATATAGCTTTTTAAAAAGCAACATTTCATAAAAATGTTGTATAGAACGTAGTGAAAGATCAGTAGTTAGTGAATTTATTTTGAAAAATCTATATCTCAAAAAACATTTGACGTACAGATGGCTAATCGCACTCAAATTAAAGCTAGTTTAATGGGCTATAAAGTAGTATATGATGTTTATTTTCGTAGGAGTAGTAGTTTTCATGAAATTTGCTAAAATAAATTGATTTATAGTTGTTCGGACAAATTTTCATTTGCCAAATTTATATTCATATGTGAATATCATAAAAACTACTATCCCTACAAACAAGGTCTCAGAGAGCACCTTGATCTCTTTTTCGCTAATAAACCACAGACATCCTTCGAACATTATTCAGCTTTTAAAGAGATGGGGAAAATAATGGATTATACATTTTATAATTAAAAATAAATATTATCTACAAAATATACTTAGTTTTCTTTCACCCAAAAAAACCGAACAGACTTATTTGCCAACCCTATACTATGCTTCTTACTTTGTCACTAATAAAATCATCCATAACTCAATTTTTGGACTTAATGTTGCCGACTTGGCCAAAACCAATTATCAATCCTTCTATAATAAACTCCTTAACCACCCTAACTTATAACTTTCTAAACTTACTTCCTCTTCTATTCCTCACGATCCTCCGTGCTTGAAAAAAGAAATGCTTTATTAATTTATAAAATAAATAAATTATAAAACACTACGAGACAGGGTCATGACGCTATTACTAAAAGAAATAAGAAACATTAATAACAAAAAGATGATTATAGAAAAAACTCAAATAGTAATAAATCTATTTAGTGCGAGCCAACATAAAATCATTCATCTAGATTTTAATCACGTATTCACTTTTTTCATATTTTAGTGTGAACTGCATTTTTTATATTTCTTTTGTATCTACTTTTTTATCTGTTATTATTTTTACTATTACCGTTTTCATTAATTGTATTAATGATTTTGCTATTCTTATTTAATAATACCGTGTCTATTGTCAATGAACAATGATCCTTACATTGTATCCCAAACCCTCCAATCCCACATCACCACCCTTGAAGATGCCAAAACTGAAGGATTAAAATTAATTCCAATAAATCCTACCAAATCACATTTATCCTTCGTCGTAAACCCATGACTTCTTGCCCTACAGTATCCTTTAATAATACACCTCTTATTCCTGTCGAACAGATCCGTTACTTAGGACTAAATCTGGACAAACGACTGACATGGAATCCTCATACAGGACTAAAGGACAAGAAACTGCTCGTCGATTCCGACTATTACAACATTTACTAGACAAACGGTCTAAATTGCCAATCCATTACAAAAGTCTGATCTACATGAATATTATAAGGCCTATCTGGATATACGGAGTTGAGCTTTGGGGCTCCACTAAATCATCAAATTCCTCCCGAATCCAATCCTTACAGTCCAAAATCCTTAATGGTCCTTACTTTGTCACAAATCAAGTCATCCATCAGGACCTCAATGTCTCATATGTTGCCGATTTCATATGCCAGAACCAGATACCATTCCATCCATGACAAACTTCCCAACCACCCAAATCCTATAAATAAATAAGAAGAAAGAAATAAGAAAGGAGTATGAGGATGTATTTTTATGTTATACAATTGTAAATATCATAGTAAATAGAACAAAAGAATTTGAATAAATATTAAAATGGAATTTTACATCAGTCGGTAGAACCGAGTTATTAAGTGGTCTTAGGAAGTTCGTGGAAAATATTTATTTCAATAGGACTAAGTAAAGTTTTGATGTAGGTATTTAATTAGAAAATTTAAGTTTGAAAAAATATAAATGAAAATTCTCGGAATATTTTCTTTTTTTTTAATGGAGTTTGACAAACTCCCCCTCGCAACCCACTCGTTAAAGTTGAATAATTCCGTCCGCTGGTTCCTGACTCTCTCATTCAGCTTCTTTGAAAAGAATTTAGAGAACAAGAAGTTCTTTCAAAGTCTACAATTCCTTCACCTGAGTTGGGTAATTGATCGTTTAGTGAATAACCACTTAGAAGGAAGGACGGTTAGGTAATTCTAAGATTACTACCTGTTATCGTCTCGAAAGAGATCAGGGTACTGTTTATGCCCTCATTTAGTAGTTTTAATCACCACAATAATACATTTTTTTAATTTATTCTGGAATATTTCTCTTTATAATTACAATACAAAATCAAAACTGGTGCGAAGCGCGCATCACAGAATTTTCACTTACAAACTAATTTACATCCCCAAGTTTTGTGTAGGTCAGTCTTGTTGAACTTATTACTATTTTTGAAAAAAAAAAAATAATAATAATAAATAAAAGCCCAGGGAAGGCGAAAATTATTTGTCAGGTTATCTAAAAAAATTCGAAAAAAGTTTTTCGAAGTAATAATAATAATAATAAATGAATGGAATATGGTCCGGGTGCGGTAAAAAAAAAACTCAAATAGTACATAATTATACTATTTTATTGAGCCAACGTTTCACCCCACGTTGCAGTGCTTCGTCAGGGCTAAAAAAGATACAAACACTATAGTTACAAAAAAAGGAAAAAAAAGAAGAAATAAAAAGAAAAAACATAAGTTTAAAATAACAGGGGTATAAAATGAAAAGTAAGATATAATAGAAAACCTTTTTTCATCTCTTTATTTGTAAATAGTAAATGAAAAGGGAATAGTAACAGATATATAAGAGAAGAAATATTAAAGAAAGTACAAATAAAGAGATGAAAAAAGAAAAAGGTTTTCTATTATATCTTACTTTTCATTTTATACCCCTGTTATTTTACACTTATGTTTTTTCTTTTTAACTCTTCTTTTTTTTCCTTTTTTTGTAACTATAGTGTTTGTATCTTTTTTAGCCCTGACGAAGCCCTGCAACGGGGGGCGAAATGTTGGCTCAATAAAATAGTATAATTATCTACTATTTGAGTTTTTTTTTACCGCACCCGGACCATATTCCATTCATCTATACACTCAGTCAATCAATAATCTTCCAATAATAATAATAATAACAACAACAACAATAAATAATAACGAAAGCCTAATGAACCCGAAGAATCGATGCCGATACGATGAGTGTGTAAGGTTATAGGGCTCAGTAACGAATTAAAATGTTAATAAATACTCAACAAACAGGTAAATGTCTGAGGGGTAGTATTTTTCGGTCCAAATATTTTACGTAATACTTTATTTTCAACAACCTAAAGGCGTTGTTCTTCACATAGTGTAAGAGGCCACGTTTCGCATCCTAAATAAGAAAGAAATTATGATCATGTATTCACTAAAAAATTTAAAAAAACATAAAGACGATTTCAGTATTATTATTATTGGTGCGACAACTGTGGAGGCCCAAAGCCTCGCTCGATGTACTAAGGAAATACATCGCGCGTTTTTGACGTGGTTTTCATAGGATGGATCTGTCACTCTCACGCATATTTTTGTGAGTGCCACCCATTGGCTTACGGGCGCCACAAATGCCCGTGGGTTATATAAGCTTAGGAAAATCCCGGATAGGGCCGGGGACTGGAACTCGCAACCTTTTGATTGGCAGACAGACGCGTTACCACGCTGCTACCGTCACCCTCCTCATAATAGATTTATTAGTAACTATCTAAGTAGAGTTGTCTCCTTATTTAAATAGTTTTTAAAAAAATCTTTTTCATAGCGTTTATACATACAGATGATCCCTTATGAAGACGAAATATTCAAATTAAAAAAACATTTTTCAATTTTTTTTTTGTTTTATTATATATCTCCGGTTCTAATTTGTTTAATTAAATCTAGTTTGTGCCCATTGGTGCAGTTTAAGAGCTCTAAACGACTGCCGAGTTTAGTGTAGACTGGTTGAGTCTTCTTGAAGTTATTTCCTTCTTTTTACATATATTTTTGTTATATACTGTTATTTACTATGCCATAAACTAAATAGATATAGTAAGCAATTAATTAAATCGTTAATCCAATAAGAAAATAACTAAATGCATAAATTTATATCAAACTTTCAATTGTATTATTTATCATTATGAGAGATAGTTGACCGTGGATGATAAATGAGGAGAAGATGGTTGGGGGTGCGGTCAATGAAACACAAATAAGTATGACTAACTTATTTTAATGTGCCGACGTTTCGGCTAGAAACTCTA